>NC_064875.1:46002041-46007041 GCF_943734745.1 Anopheles darlingi | reverse complement strand
TTAAAAGTTGTGAAACTCTCAAAACAGAACAGTTGAAGAAACTCTGTGTTCAATGCGTTTTCACTAAGCTCGCACTAAGTGCAGGAGAGGTGAAGATGGTCATTACGGGTAGAATTGAATTGGCAATCTCTCACCTTCTGCCTGTATATGCTTGGTTGGGTTTCGTGGCGTGCTAGTCATGTTACGCACGCTCACGCACAGCCATACACACACACACACACTTGCTGATGTGAGGGAGTTTTGAATGTGGTGGTGGTAGTGGTGGTCTATGCTAAGCTTGTTGTTGCGTGAGAGTTCAAAAAGAAGTACTTCACTGTATCAAAATGTCTCTAAAATTACGCTACACTAGGGGGGGATCGCTAGTAACTAGACTGAACAATGGCTAGTGGGAAATGCGCTTTGATGACAGAACAGAAACAGAAATGCTTGGAAAAAGGGCATCGATTTGGGACATTAGACAAAAGTATTAGAAACTAAGATTCTAGCATTTCATTTGCGCTAACTCTTCCGGAGCATAAAACACATAAAGCATAAAACAAAGCCACAAGACTGACAAACCGAATTTTAACGAAGGTAAGGACAAGCACAGGATTTTGATGTGAAATTGTCCGTTAAGGATCAGGGAAAACCGGACATACGGCAGGTTTGGTTTCCGTAAGCGCCGCTTGGAGCTAGGAGCTGCTGCTGTCAGTCTGTAGCTGGTACGAAAGAGGTTAAGGAGAGCAAAGCAAAGGAGTGGACCGGTGTGGACGGGAGAAGGGAGCAGCGGTTTCGACGCACGAAGGTGGTGTGTTAACCCAACAGACACGTGTTTCGTTGTTTCGCTCACGCGCAACGGACCGCCTCGTTATACAGTGTACTAGCTAAATGCGGAGCAACAGGGCATGTGTGTGGGATGCATGCCACTACCCACTCTACATTGGCACAACGAGACACAACAGGACATACTACAGCAGGGGGCGGGGTCAGGTCAGGTCAGGGAGTCGAGGTCGAGCAACAGGAACAGGACCCCTAGGGACCACTAAAAGCCATACTTTATTCATTCACCAACCACTCTACTACTGTCTACCGTGAAGGTCGGGCTCTAGCGAGCGGGCCGAACCCGATTGTATGGTGCAGTTCGATACGGTTTCGATATCGTTTCGCATGATTTTTTACACAGCGGGGGGCGGCGACGGTGCGGGGTAAGGCGTTTGGACGTTTTTAATGCGGTCTCCCGGTTGGATCGTATTTTTTTTTCATTTCATTTCGGGATTTCTCTGTCTCTGATTTTGTTGTAGTGGTTTCAATTTGCTAAATGTAAATTCAATAATTCATTAACTAACAGGGTCTAACAGTTGCTTTCCGTCACGCACTACACCTGGCCTGTCATCCTGTGTGTTTTGTTTCGTAGTGTTCTATTCTGTGTGTGTTTGTCTGTCACGCGTGAGTACAGTTTGTTTTCTTCCTTAAAATACTATATTTATCCTAATAGAGCACCAAGAGAGAGATAGAGTGAGAGGAGAGAGATTTAAACGTTTACCTTAGCTCACTGTTAACACACTTCGCTTCATCGATTTGCTATTAAATTATCTCTTAAAAAGCCAGCGCCCGCATTCGGTGCTGCGGCGGAACCGGCTCTCCGGCTATGGGGAACGATACAATGGCAACAAGGAAGGTAGTAGTTCGCGCATTGTTCTGCTGTAGCTAAATAGATAATTCGGGGGACTCTAAAAATATGATACTAGGAAGTTCAAAATATAATTTCGCTAAACTGGAAGGAGTTTGAAGTTTGATTCAATTCTTTTCCCGTTGCTCTAGCTAACCGGAGGCTATCCAGCACGGTAGCACCCGCACACCCGCACACCCCCACATCGGTGCCAGCAATAAAAAGACTTGTCGTAGAAAAATATAAAATCTGGTGAGCTATTGGTTATGGTGCGTCGCGCTCCCATATCCTGAACTAATCACACAGCGCTTGTTTTTTTTTTTACGTTTGCACTTCTAAATATACGGATAGTTGTCGTAACGCAGCCGAACAGGGTTTGAAAACAGTATCTCTGCTATCTAAGGAGGCTCATCCCCGTAGAGCGAACGGGAACATATAGAATGTAGAAGGATACGGTAGCCGTACGGTATCATATTAAAAAACGTATTCCGGTGCGGGCACAACGTTGCTTCTTGAGTGTGATTTACCCCCGTCCCTGTGCCCTAGCCCCTAGTGAATGTGAAAACTAGACTACGCGCTGACAATGATACTCTGATTGATTCGAATGCAAACAACGAACCAAGACAGTTCCCCCCCACGGGCACTTACAACGTGGCGCACGAGTTAACAATGTTAAGAATGTAACAATAGAGGGGCAAGAGGGCCATAACCGTTTCGTTTTTCTATCGAGTTCGAGTTCGATTTCGATTTCGATTCCGATTGTCGCGTCTACATTAGTGGGGTGCAAACATGGTGCGTGCGTGCGTGCGTGGTATGTGCATTATTCGTATTCGTTTTGGGGCACTTTCGCATGTTCGCATGTTCGTATGTTCGCGGTGCATTAATTCTCTACATAATTCCTCTTCAGCCGCGCTTGCACTGTCCGTGTTCCGTGTTTCCGTCTTCTGTGCGCATGCATTTGCAGCGTGTGCGTGCGTGAAGTGCACGTTCCTCGCGGTCAGTGTTTTCTGCGCTAGTTTATCCGCTAGATATTTGACGCTATAGCGTTTCCCCACCCCCAGGAGTGGTGACGGCTGGGAGTTACGGTTAAAATCGTGTTTATCATATGAATACCGGTAATCAATATGTATAAATGTGTCTCGGCTCGTCTCGTCCCGTCGCTGCTTATCCGATAATTGGCACAAAATCACAACATTTTCATTGAAATTTATCTCTACACTAAACGGTCATCCGCGACATGGATTGGCGCGTTGGATTTTGGATGATCGTTAATCGATAATCGTATTATTATGTATCTGTTCGGCTTGCGGCTCGATCAGTATTGCGTTGCATTCAGGCAGTCATTTTCTGCCTGCCAGACTGCGACCTGCGTCTGCTGCTGCGAGTGCTGCGAGTGGATTGTAGGGCCGGTTTTTAGCCGACCGCGACTACGGTTTTACGTAGAGGGCGCCCCTACGCGCAGCCCATGCTCATGCACAACAGCTGCTGGTGTTGTTGGTGAGCTTTTGTTTCCCTCTTTGCAGCTAAGCATGCGAGCTAACGTTCCTGAATCCGCTCCACCGCCACGTTTACACCCAATAGGGACGGTGGCAGTGCGGCTCGTATTAAACGGGTTACACACGCCGGACACGCGGGACGTTCCTAACGTAAACGGCACTCTTACTGTGTGGAGAGGGAGACTTGGAAGGGGACAGACGGATACCTACCGGGCTATCCCGGACAGATTTTGGCTAGATATATGTATATACCATATATAGATATATGTATATTATAAAGGGTACTGGCTATTTTTTGTATAAACTCACCTGTATTACACTTGTTAAGTGGTATATTATTTGAACGCCTATCTTGTATGTATGTCTTGTATGCTCGCGATACTCGCTGCTGCTGCTGCTGCTACTGCTATATGCTCCCTAGTGGGCCTGCAGTTTATGCGGTGAATAGTAGGCGCGCATTACGCGCCTACTGCACCCTACTGTTCTACTGTTTTATTTTTCTCTTCCCTTTTTTTCTACTATTGCCCTGCTCGCTATAACGATGCGCGGTTAGAGTATAGAGCTAACTGGTTGTATATTGTGGTGTGTATGGTTGACTGACTAGAGATACGGTTAACATGTGCTTGTTGGCGCTGTATGCGCGGCTATATATTATGGTGTTTGGTTTGGTATATTATATACGTATGTATTCGGGTTATATTTTGTTCCGGTATCCATCCCTCGGTTCCCTTCTTCGTCAAGATTGAAAGCAGTAACTGAATACGTGTTCATGTTTTTTTTTTCGAAGAAGACTAACAAAAAATTTAAACACGTCGCAAATACGACGACAACGCACCCTACGCGTCATCGAAGCTATTCCTCGACTACCGGCATCTCGGGTGGTTTTTGGGCTTCGAAAAGACCCAAAGTCATGCCATCCGTCCGTCGTCATCGTTTTGTCGTTAAAATCCATTTTCCGAACCAGCCTCATCACCATCTTTGATGCCACGTTTTGAGCCGGTGAGTATAGGAAGGGAGTTGTAGACAGCTTCGTATAACAGTTGTTTAACATATGTTGTTTGATTTGCTGATAGTAATTTCTTTGAGTTTTGATTTCGACACGTGCTCCATACAGCCGTCGTTTGATGCTTTGGTTTTCGAGCATAGCATGTTGTTAACCATCCTCGGTTTTGATTTTTTTTTTGATATACTATTGCTCTCCTGCGCGCTACACGGTAAACATTTG
The DNA here is from genome assembly GCF_943734745.1 of Anopheles darlingi. Lineage (NCBI taxonomy): Eukaryota > Metazoa > Arthropoda > Insecta > Diptera > Culicidae > Anopheles > Anopheles darlingi. Next base: position 46,002,672 of record NC_064875.1, on the reverse strand, counting down.
ATTACTGTTAAGTTAAGTACTATTTTGTCGTGGATCCTGTGTGTGGGAGGGGGAAGCGTGTGCGGCCACTCACTCACTCCCTTGCCTCACCTGTTGCTTTTGATTTTTGTTTTGTTTTGTTTAACATTTAAGTTTTGATTTTACTGCTACGAAGCCATGATTTTTGGGGCCATGGGGCGTGTGGGACGTCCGGGATCCCGTTGTTTCTCTGTTTCTGGTTTCTCTGTTTCTCGGTAGTGCCTGCGGTGGTAGCTTGCATTTGCAGCAGAGCATCAGCGGAGCAAGCCAATGCTGGTGCGCCGGGGTCGCGCGTTTGGATAAAAATCGTTAGAATAAAAGAGAAGCGTGTACTGCTTGGCACCATTGCACGGTGCCGGTGTCTTTGGTTAGTTTTGCAGGTTACTAGTTTGCCAGTGTCGCTAGACAGTGGGACTCAGTGGGGGGGGGTGCGATCGATCGATCGAGCGAGCCAACGGTTGTATGCCATGGGGGGAGCCGTTTAGACGTGGATTTCGTCGTGATCGAAGGACGACGGTTTGTCAAAGCTCGCCTGATGGTATAGCTTGGCCCGGGATGACTTCTTCCGCGCACGGCTCTGCCGTACGCGGGCCTTTTGCTGTGGAGGCTTCAT
>NC_064875.1:45972041-45992041 GCF_943734745.1 Anopheles darlingi | reverse complement strand
CTTTAGCAGAAATGTCGCTGGTGATGGTGATGGGAAAAGATGAACATTTTCAAGGGCTATCCAGGGGACGAAATTATAATTTAAAACACGGGAATAATGCCCCAGTCTTAGGCAGAAGCGATGCAGGCGTGCCTCCAAAAAGGTCAAGTGGTGCTGCTTCGCTACAAAATCTGCGCACAAATCGCTCGTTTTCTCGAGTGTTTTTGTCCAACAAAAAGGCAACTGTTTCTCGTGACGCTTACATATTACATTTTCGGGCCACAGCTGGATGCCATGCCGTAGAGAGAATGAGATTCGAGAGCGGTATTTGTTTGCTACGTGGATTTGCAGCACTGCTGCCAGCTGGTGCACGCTGGTGTTGCTGGCTGACTGTTGATTTACGACGCGAATTAGGCGGACTTTTGAGCAGCAAGAACAAATCCGTCCACTTCAAGCACTGGTAGCAGCAGCAGCAGCAGCAGCAGCCAGGCGAAACCTTTGCCTTTGCACCAGCCAAGGATGATGTGACAGTGACGATGGATATCGTTCTGGTGCGAGTCGTCTGCGAGGTTTCTGCTGCTGCATCCGGTGCCCTCGCGGCCCTCTGCCTCGTGTGCATTTCTGTGGCTGTGTAAACAAGATAATAGTCACACACACACACACACACACACATGTGGGGCGGGACGGGGATAGTGATACGATGATTATGGTGCGGATTCGTGCCGTGGACCGCTGGCAAGACAATGCAATGCGCTGCGTTGCGCTTGGAGCTCGCCCAGAGTGAGAGTGCGAGGGGCAACAATACTCTCGGCGGCTGGAGTGATAATGTTTGCGGCAAAGATGATGCTGATGCTGATGATGATGACGATGCCTTGTGGCCCACTCTCGGTCCGGACATTGCCTTGCCTTGGGTAAACAGTTCGCCGCACATATCATTCCCGGGGCCACGGTTTGATACTGTAAGGATTCATCACTATTTGCCTACACACACACACACACACACACACACACACACACACACACAGCCCGTGAAGGTGAGAAATGGCATCAGTGGCTCGGCGCGCTACGGATTCTGCTGCGAACTCGAAAAACCATTTTCCGGTGGAAAAGTGGAACGAACGAAAATAGAAATCCCGGTTGCATCATCCATCGTGCCCCCATTTACCAGGCACTACTTCATCCCCGGGAGCGCAGCGCAGGGGCGTTCTGTAGGCGGCCGGAAACAAAAACCGGAAGCCTCACCGGAACACTCGTAGCAGAGGGAGGGGAAGGGGGTGCGGGAGTCTGGGACTGCTCCCAGCTCGAAGCACACAGCATCGGAGGCAATCGAACGATGAGCTAAAGACATGCCATGCACAGACACACACACACACACGCCATGGGTGTACGTAAACATTATGCCAATTGCGCACCACACGGGAGCAGAGATGCAGTATTGGGGGAGGGGAAGGGGGGAGGATGGGTGGCGGTCACCACCCACATGCTCGTGCTCGCTGGTGATGGAAAATGCTGATTCTCAAGAGTTTTCCTTCCATTTTTTTTGCCCAGCTGTTGTTGTTTTTCCATTGCATTGCAATCCCCCATTCCCCATCCCGACCGCGCTGCAAGTCATCCGCTGCGCCATTTTGTCGTACCATTTGTGCTGCTGCTGCTGCTGCTTCAAGCCCTCTCTGGTTTCTCCTACTCTTCCTCCTCCTCCACCAGATCCAACCCGGGATTGTTGCTGCCACGACGAACGAACGGGTTGCACATTTTCTTCGCAATGCTGCTTTAATTAGCATTTTCACCGTTTCGAGAATGTTTTCATTGCCGTTCTCCCTCTCGCTCCCATTTTGTTCATCTCGCTCACAGTGGCTCGTCGTCCCTTGCCACCAACCACCCACTCAATGGTGCATCCGGTACAAGGACGGCCAGATGGAGAGCTATTTACAGAACCGACTACCAACCATGATATCACGTGTACCTCACGGAGAGCACTCATACACACACAACCTGCAGATGCACATGTCCATGGTAAGCAATTCTGTGATTTGTGATTAATATTATCGGAGGGGGAGAAGCCCCCCGCCATTTCCCCCGCCCAGTCCAGGTGGGAAAACAAATCATGATGGAGACCGACTTTTGTGTGTGTGTGTCGATGTGGGCAGTCGGTTAGATGTTACGGTTCCGGGGGTTTTGCGGTTTATTGCCTGAACCCCCCCCGGACACCACCTCAACCACACACACACGTTGTCGTGTTCGTGGTCGTTTCCTTTCGTTTCGTTTTTTTCCTGCTGCAACATGCACTGTTGCACTGCTTTTTGGCCGTGGACCCATTATGCGCACTTGATGCGCGTGCTCTTCTAGCCGACGACATCTAGCCGAGCAGGAGGAGCACCAAATGCACTTTGACTTATCCGGCACTCCGGCACTCCGGCAATCCCATATCCTCCTGACAACGCCGCCATTTGCATTGGAAACCCCTTTTCCGGTCGGCGGAAAGTGCTTCCGGTGGGGTCCCGGAGGTCCTCTACGCACATGCCGACGAGTCCGCAGCAGAGGATTATTGGTTAGAGTTGAAGTTAGAGTGAGCAACACTAACACACAACGGTTCTTACGGAAACAAACGACGATGACGACGACGATGACGACGACGGTTGCTATGGTTAAGCCCGATTGTATATCGAGAGAAGTATGGACTACTGGGATTTACACGACATCGCTTCTCAACACGCTGTCGCTGCCCCCTTCTCCGCTATATCCTTCCCCCCGGGTCCGGATCGTTTTTTTTCCATTTCCGTGCTCGAGTGTAGAGCGTTCACCGGGACGTCGATTCGTATTTGCGTTGATTGCACTCTCAAAGTGCTGTCTACTTGCGTGCGTGCGTGTGTATCTCGAAACCGAATCGCTGCTCACCATAACCACCACCACCATCGCTACCACCACTACCATTCCCATTCATCATCATCATGATATTATCAGCCCGTGATCAGCGGGTGTGATCCCAAAACCTGACGTGCAGTGTCGCTTAGTGTCGGAATAAGGAACATTGACGTTCGGGTTTCGGATTCCGATCTAGTCGTTGCGTTGTGTAGCGTAGGAACGTTCGATAACCCACATGGTTTACTTGGATCACCGGGAGACCAGCCAGCGGGATTGAGGTTATGTGTGTGCTGCAAACGGGTGCTTACGAAACCAACGCCGAGGCCCCGGAAAAGCCATCAATCTGTATTCTGTTATTCGTGATATTATTACCATTTCGCATTCCGATTGTTGGATTGATGGTCCCTCGTTCCACCACCTCGTCATCCTTGTTCCCATCGTTTCTGCCTCTTCCGCTACAGTGGATCCTATCGCTTGATTGGAGTTTGATTTTACCTTCGATATGATTTATCTCCACTTCGGAATGTATTTTTAAACGCGAATCTCGCGCACGAACCTCGCGGTTCGCCGCCGCGGTTTTAGACTAGAGAAAACAGGAAGGAAGGAATTTGAAGATGAGATCGAAAAAAGGGGGGTCGCGAAAGCACACAATCCAACAGAACAGTGTGCTCGGGTGTAAGGCTTCGCTCGAGATCGGGACTGCACTTCTGCACTGCACCGGTCCGGTCTCGGTAAAGCAGTGAGTGCTTCACCGGTTCGCCGTTCGCCGGCCCTGTTGGCCACGGATAACAGTCCATTTTTATTATCTTTCCACCGGCACCATGGCAGTGTATTCGTTTGCGATTCGCTGCTCCTGACCGTCCGGCAAAGGCAGAAGGGTCTACGGGTCCGCTGCACTTAAATGCACGAACAGCGAATAGTGGAAGGAAAAGTGGGAACCCCAAGAAGAGTGTGGGAAGAGGGGTGGGAATTGAATTGGAAAGTGAACATCGTTACTCATGTCGCAACCCGGTTCCGGAGGTTCCGGTTTCCCGTGCACGGTGCACACCACCACCTTCCGTCCGTTCTGATTTGATTTGAAGCGTTCTCGCACGTTCGAAGGGGTTCGAAAGGGGTTCCGAAGGGGTGTGGGTCGGATTTCGGTATCCGTTTTCGGCGCGCGCGCGCCTCTTGTTGCCGCTGGCAGATAATTCCAGGAAGCATCCAGGCGCCCAGACCTGATTCGCTCGATTCGAGCGAGTTTCCTTCAAGTTGCTTTACCTTTCGTTCCGAACGACGATTGGTACGATACGTTTCTCGGAAGGATGCAGCAGCAGCAGCAACCATGTTGCCAGGTGTGCCAGGGCCCGGCCAGGTGAACCAACCAATCGATTCGAGCCGAACGTGGCTGCATTCTTCTTACGCTCCAAATAGCCCCGCCGGTGGTACATATTTGTCCGCTACGGAAAATGGAGCGTCCGACAAAATTGCAACCATTGGCAACGCGGTGGCGAGTGGCCGGATCGAGAGAAGAAAGGTTGAACCAAAAGAAGGCAAGGAAACCACACTGGAAGGGCCACACTGGCACACACACTGAGGCAGAAGCACGTCAGAAGCGCACCAGAGATGAGGTTGCGGATAAGGATGGCTGCCAAGGTCCACCACCTGGTTAGCGTCGGGGATTCGACATTCGGAGCCGAGAAGCAGCAGATGATGATGATGATGATGGACCGAACCCCCTCAAGAGGGCCACCACCGAAATATCCACCAGGATGGCGGCACCAAACCACCCCGGTATCGGGTATCGATCGGAACGCATTAATTCCGGCTGTTTGAGTTTTTTCCGACTCACCTGTTCCGATGATTGTAAATTCGTGTCCGTGTAGCCGGAGCATGTGTCTTTAGTTACAAAATTGGGGCGGTTGAAGGTAGGAGACCTCCTTTAGAACGAGAGGCGTACGTAATGAGATGGCTCTCGAACGATGCAATTGATTAAAGTGGATCAAATTAAAGGCGGATCCAGGCGGGATCCCACAAAAAGGGAGGACTACTGTCTTGCCCCATTGAGTGAAGGGCACCTTCTCGGCACATTCGTTAAAGTCAGGTGTTCGCATCCCTCGTGACCTCGGATTCGGGTTCACCATTAAAAACCGGGAATTGCATCTAAGCGTAAAATGCGTTCCCCCGCGTGTGTATGTGTGTGTGTGTTGCTTCGAAGCCCACCCGGGAAAATAGAGATTCCCGGTGTCAGCCTCGGAGTGTGTGTGTGTGTGTGGATGAGGGATTCATGCACGCGCCAACGACGACAGGCAAATGTTCATTATGGGAAAAAAGATCAAAGGAACCTCCCCGGATAGTCCGCCGGGTTGCTGCGATGCGATGGTTTCTGGTTTCGCCCCATTCGCCATTTTTTTTTCTTGCCATGACGGAGGGGGGTTATTTCCGTCTAAAATCCAAATGAGAAAAATTCACCCAGACCAACCAGGGGATGGAGGGTTGGTTAGATGATACCATGTTACCTGTAAAAAGGGGAGCACGTGGTTTCTTCTTCTTCTTCTTCTTTTTCGTCTCTGGGTGCACAACATAGATGGTAGATCCCGGGAGATCCTGTCGCGGTGTCGCTCTCTGCCCAAAACCCGGAAACGCAAAATTGCTTACTTGTGGCTAAGGCGTTACACACACACACACACACACCTGGTGCGGACCGGGCCGATCGAGGTACGGGGGACACCGGGAGAGATGCAACGGAACGGGGTGCCGGGGACTTCCGGATGCAAAGCGCTACCTACTTGGTCCTGCTTACGATGCTTACGATGCTTACGATGCTTACTTGTAAGCAACAGTCGGTCCGTTTTTGAGCCAGTCCGTTTGTCGTCTCTCTCTCTCTCGCTCCCTCCCGGGTGTAGTGTTCCCGGCCGGGTTCCAGGTGTAGGAGCTGAAGAGCTGACACCCGCAAACGGTCGCACCGAAAGGTATACGTATGTAGTATGAAGAATGTATGTCAAGTAAGACAAATATTTATAGCCCGAGAGCACACGGTTCGGTGCATCCCCCGCCCCAAACCCCACCCCCACCGGTGGACGGAGAAAACGAAGATCATTCCCCCCCCACACCCGTGCCGTTGTCGTTGTCGTCAGCATCGTTGGCAGATAGAGCTCCTCGAGCGAATGGAATATAATATGATGTTTGTCCGCCCTTCCACAGCGTCAGCGGCGCAATGGCTGTGTGTGGAGTGGTCCTGTGTGCGCGTGTGTGTGCGTGTGTGTGCGTGTGTATTGTGGAGTACCATCAAACGGATGGAAGGACAGAGACGAACACAGAGAGGCGGCAGTAACACATTTTGCAACGGAGGCGTATATGCAAATACGTTTACCACGGAACGGACTCTGGTTGCGTCCGAGAGAGAGAGAGAGAGAAGGGTACGACCCCGACCTGGGTAAGAGTCCGTGTCCGTACACTACGTTCTACTGCTGCTGCTGCTTACCTGCTGCTGCTGCTGCTGCTGCCTGACAAATGCAGAAACAACGGACTCAAAAATCGCAAACCCAACAAGACCATCAGTGATGGTGGTGCATCATCCCCACCAGCGGCCGGCTATTGCGAATTGCGTCTCCTCTCGGAACCCCTCCGAAGCATCCTGGTATCATCCTGGGGCTTACTGTGTGTCTGTGACATTGTTTACCGTATGGAGGGCGCTCACGACGTCGACAGCTTTTTGACACCAAACGACTAGCCAGCAAGGAGCCAGGAGCCAGGAGCAGCAGCTAAAAGTAGGGTTAGGGTTGTCACCGAAGGTGTGTCAGCATGGCGACGGTGTACGGCGCCGCCTGCTCGACCCACCATTTTTAGACTGGAACGAAACGACGGTGTCAGGGATTGCTGCTGCAGAACAGAGCTAACGCTTCTTGTGCCGAGTGTGTCAGGTCCAAGAGAAAGAGGGGCAGTGGGGAGAGAGTTTCCCATTGCGTGAGTCGCTTTCTGTCAATCCTGGCTGCCAGGACCGTGGCGCTTTACCGTGGGTTCGGGTGGCTTATGGGACGCTCAAGCAGCTGCGTTAGAGCTGTGTGAGAGCTTACATTTTGTGTAACATTTTGGTTCATGCCATGCCATGCCAAGGGATGCGACCGTTCGTTCGTTCGTTCGTTCGTTTTGTGACCAGCTGGTACCACCACGGCCACGGCGACCAAGTGACCTTTGACATTTTGTGCTGTGGAGTTGTGCCCCATGCTAGCTTGTTGCCAGGAAACGGCTCCCTGGGAATAGAGGGATGCTGATTCATACGAAGCATCAGCGAGCGCGTTTCGTTTCTGCAAATGACGCTACCACTGCACACACGCAAGCACGCACCTGGGTAGCGGAGACTTTTGATTGCGATTGGGACACGCAGACTGAATCAGTGTGGATGTACACACACACACACACACACACAAGGGCAGGCGACATTGCGCTGTTTTTTTGTTGCTGTAATTTTCAGTCGCGGTCGGAGGTTGGCGAGAAAATTGGGAAGGAAAAGTTTGCTGGTGAGCATGCAACTCACCTAGATAACAGTTAATGGGGAAGAAGGGGATGAGGAGAAGCAGTAGGAGAACGTTGATTGAATAGCTCACTCCATCCCCTCAAACCCGGTGTTGGGGTTGTTGGAGGGGCGTACACTAAACTGTTGAGAGAAAAAGTTTTTTCCCCTCGCTGCCACCGGCCGGCACACATGCACACGTACGGCCCCTGAACGAACTCACATACACACACACACACACACACAACACACACACACACCTGTACGGTGCAGTAAAAGTGCTGAAATAATCGGGAAAAGTTTGCCCCTCTTCCCGCTTCTTCGGCTTCTTTTCCCTCCGGTCACTGTATTTTGTGGTGAGTATGACCTGATGATCACACGCACGGGCATACAGAATCCGCGGGCACCGGTGGCACACTCCATTCGATCGCATCGATCTCGAAGTCCCAGCTGCAACTGTCAGGACGCTTGGAGTACGGTGGAGCGGGGTGAGGATTCACCGATTGGGGTGCTAATAAACGATCAATTTTCCGGCCCACCCTGTAACTAGATGTACGTGTGTGTGTGTGTGTGAGCGTGGAAAAAGTTTCCCCAAATAGTCCTAGGGTGGGGTCCGAATTTACGATAATTTTTTCCGGCAAAAGTTGTTCCGCAAGCTCGAAGCATGACTATTGCTATCAAGCGTGTGTGCGCGCGCGTGTGTGTGTGTGTCGTGTTAGTGAGTAGAGACCGTAGCGTTATCGTTGTGGTTAGCCCCCTGGTGGCTCATTGGAACGGGTTTGCCATTTTACCCGCTACCGGTGCCTAATGAGCAGCGCTAACTTTGACGTTCACTTTATCGTCTCGTTTCGGTCGCAGTAGGCCACGTTCCACAACGACGAGGAACGGCATCTAGTTCGCAACGTGTGTGTGTGTGTATGGATGATCCAAGTAACCAACGGGTTTCGCAAACCGCCACCACCAGGATAAACATCCTGAAGGCTTGGAAGGATGTTGGCAACCCCGGTGCGGGATGTCATAAACGCAACAAAAAAAAGATCGACTCCAAAGGACACACCAAAGGATGTGGCTTCCACCGGAATCAGGGGTTGGGAGGGGAGGATGGAGGGGGGGGGGATGAATTGTCACCATTTTTGGCCACTTCAGCCCTTCAGCAAATGGCGGTTGATCATCCGGATTAAGCCCGACACCGCACCAGGTAAGGGGATGGGGGCTGTAACGCGCGAAAGCGGCCAACGTAAGCCCATTTCTGGACGGGTTTTTCCAGTGCGGCTAGCTAGACCAAAGTCCCGAACCCGAAGACGGGTTAGTTCGGGGCTCGGGAAAGTCAACCGTGGTGCGAGCAGGCGCCATTTTTTTTTGTTTTGGCTGTTGTTGTTGTTTTAGGGTTCTTTAAGCCATTTCCCTCTGGCCGTGTGACTCCGACACCGACATGGCCGTCGGGCAACGAAAAACCGTTCTAATTACTTAGTCAGCTCGTGACGCGACCCGTGGATGGTCTGGTCCCCCCCCCCGTGGATGATTTAATTATGGACGCGCCTGGTGAGGGAAAATGGAGCCCGGGAATAGAGAAAAGGATGGCGGGATTTTCCTCGGTAGGTGTTCAGGCATATAGTGTAGCGATGGTTCCGTTTTTTCCCCATTTTCATTTGGGATTTGTGCTGCTGCTGCTGCGGGCGTGCTGATGAGAGGATGATGTGTCTATTCGTCCAGGACCTAAAGTCCTAGAGCCGAGATGCTGCGGAGGTTATGGATAATATGTTCGTCCTCTACACACACTAGTTCAAGGACGAGCAGCAATTCGTAGGATTCTCTACGCTAGACCCTGCGTCTTGGGTGGACCTGTCCCATTCTACTGGAAGGATTCTTGTTTTACGATCTACGAAGAAAGTCTGGAGTATCTATACCTTTTTGAATTCTGCCAAGAGAAAGCTACTCCATTGCTATTGCTAGTAGAACGATAACCGCAAACCATGCCCCAAAATTCACTCTCTCGCTTTTTCTTCGTCTTCGTCTCTTTCTAATACCTCACGGGACGATGCCCGGGTTTCCAGTTCGTTGGCAGGATAAGGCACAAGACATGTAGCTCAAAACGAGCTGATTTTCACGCTAATATAATATTTCATGAATATTTATCCGCTTAGCGAGTGACGGAGCCGGGTCCCGACCGGCGGCCCTGCCTAGACGAATCCCATGCCACACCCGAGATATCCTCCGGACTCCCAAGAATCAGGTCCGGACATTCGGACAAACAACGCCCCTGTCCCGGGCCCGGGTCCGGGTGGAGACAGGTGGCATGGTGCAGGTGTTGCCTTGTTTTATGTATCCAGTTTCCACGGCATAGCCAGAGACTCCTTGTCCATCATGTCCTGCGTTCCACCACCACCACAAAATATCACCTCACAGACCGCTGACGGTTTGGCTGACCGAGACCGAGAATTGTTGATAGCTCGTTCACTTCTTTTTCCTCTCCCTTTGCCCCCTCGGTTTCTCCGCTCCAACCAGTTAAAGGTTCGTCGTTGGTCGGTCATTGGATAAATTGTATTATTTCATCCCCAGTGCACCACAAAACGAGACCGTCCGAGATCGGGAGAAGGAGGCGAGTTTGGCGGTCTGGCGCGGAACTGTGATGAAGGATCCCTGGATCCGGAATCCTGGCACCTCGTGAGAACGACCGTGACAAAACTTTATCCCCCTTTTTTCGCCTGGAGGAGCCCATAAGGTGGTGGGAGTGGGTTTTTTTTTCTTCTTCTTTTGCTTTTCCGAGCGGCTTGAGGCCAGAAACTGAAGACCAAACACCAAAACGACGACAACACCGGACCGTTCCCTCGAAAAGGCAGGGTAGGCAGAAACAGAAACCCGAGAAACCGAGATCAGGATACCAAGAAAAGGGCCACGAATGAAGGTGGTGGCTGTACAGTGAAGTGCAGGAAACCTTTAAGGTTCATGTTCACCCTTCCTTTCTTCTCTCTTTCTTTCTTTCTCTCTTTTTTCCCCAGTTTCTCTCTCTCTCTGGGTCTCTCTTCATATAGGTTTGAAGCGCGCTTGAAACGCTCGCGAAACACGAAACATGACGTGGAATACACGTCACGGTGTTGTACTACTACCAACCTCGTTTCGTTTCCGTTTCCTCGCCTGTGCGTACACACACACACACACAAGGGCACTTGGGTACCCTTCCTCAGGGCCCCCCTGCCCTTGCACCCCCTGGGTTTTTTTGTTTTTGCATTTCCCCTCCCCCCATCCCCTTTTTTTGTTGCTCTATTCATATGGGGAGCGTTCCAACGTTCGCCACTTTTCAGGGTGGCAGAGCTCTGGTGTCGGTCGGTACCCCTGACTCCTGACCTAACCTGGGGGTCCAGGGAGTCACCGAGCAACACTGGCTGACAACGGCATATCGCAGCCCTCTCTCCCCTCCCCCCGTGTGGCCCCGGAAATGGTTGCTCGAGTCAAGTACGGCTCGGTGCGGTGTTTCTGCTTCCGGTGGAGCCACGAGTATGTGTGTGTGTGTGCACACACCCAAGATTTCCCAGGTAATGGTATTGTTTTCTTCCGCTTCCCTTTCTTGCCTGCCTGACGGCCAACTTGCGAAGGGTGCAAGGTAGTAGTGGCTCCCAGGGTTGCTGTGTTGCTGTTGCTGCTGATGCGCGTTGCTTTCAAGAAATCCTTTCACTCTCTCCACCAGGTACCAGTGTGTCGTCTAGGGTGTCATCGCACAGAGTTCGTGACGGTAAAGGCAGGTAAAGGTGGTGTTGGTGGTGGTGGTGGTAGTCCCGCAATCATCATTATCGTGAGCAGAATTTTAATTTTCCCCATCTTGAGTGGTTGTTGTGTGCGGGGATACGATTTTCGAGACCCCGCTTGGGGGGAGGAGGGGGGTACGTCATTCACACCACACACACACACACACATACACACACACACACACACACACACACACATCTTGTGAGAATGGTGGGCGAACTAGGGAAGGGACTAGAGGCCCATAATTATGTTGAGTGTGCTACACGAGTACACGAGTGCGCACGGTGTGTAAGTGTCACGGGATCCGTGGTTAGAAAAATGGAGAAGACGTGTGTAGCGCGAATCGTCTGAGGCCGATACGTTCTGCCCTCCATTCTCCAGCGCTGCAGCCAACGAGATCGTTATTATGTTTAAACCATTAATACGAACCCCCGACAGCGAGATACGGGATTAAGTGATGGAACGATGGTGCCATTCCCATTCCGGCAACCGATTTGTGTTGAGCTCAATAATTGAGTGCTTCTGACGCACACACACACACACACACTACTACGTATTTATAGATTGTGTGTCAGGGGGGCTCTATCTCATAGCGAAAAACCGGTCAATCAATCTTTGGCGAACGAATTAAAGCAGAACACAGACAACTTCCGTCACTTTCCTATCGAAGCGCTCGGGATAATTTGGGCATGCGAACGGCAGTTCCGTTGCTGTGGTCCAATTTTTTTTCTCTCTCTCGTCCACCACTCGTCGCTGCCACTGCCCTAATTACCTCTGGTTTCTGAACAAGTGGACCCCCGGGGAAGGGGAGGGAGGACAGCAAATAATTATAACCCAATTACGGGACTGATTACAAAGTCGCCGAGACCACTACGGGTGCACGGCCCTGAACATCAGGGACTAACGAGATGCGAGAGACCAACCAACGAGAGCAATTGAGCACCGAGCATCTCGCATCATCATCGGGGTCATCGGGGAGTTTGCTGGGCACGGGGCTTCCGCCGGGTGCGGATCAGAACCATCAGACGACGCGCGAACGACACCGCCGGACACCCAACCACCGGATCCAGAAGTTAGATTCTAGTTGCTGCTCGGAACAGAAACTCGGAGCGGTGGTGGTATAATGTTCGGACCTAATTAGGAGCCGCACCGCGGACAGCACAGCACCGGCCAGTGGCGTACTGATTGACATACACACATACACACACGCACACACGCACACAAAATGACTGGCCGGATACGGTTCTATGATACTCGCTCCCGGTGCCTACTATCTGAAATCCGAATCGATCGATCCCCGGCGGTAAACGTCAAATGTGTCATTATGGCGTCAAATATCTCTCAGTCTGTCTCTCTCTCGCCCGGCGGGGGGACTCGAACTAAACAGCCAACAGTCGCTACGTCATCGCTAGGACGAGGTTTACTTTGATCTGCTGTAGAAAGTTCCCCCGTTCCCCCAGGTTCTCGAACAACTACTGTGGCTACTTAGATGGGTTCCGTCCGATTAGAAATGGAGGCCGGGCGCTGCTTCCGATTTGCTGCTCTGGGTGCTCGAACCCGAACCGAACTGGAATGATGCATAATTGCTGACGGGGAATGTCCGTCCGTCCGTCCGTCCGTTCGTCCGGACCATCATCATCATGGCGGAAATCGTGGTGGAATGCAACAATCAACGCTCCGAAAGGGGAAGGGTGGCGGCGCTGGACGCTATCGAACGATCTAAGAGAAGACTCGGTTGTTCTGATGATGAAAAGGGCCGCCTTTTGATGTTCGAATGTTTCCAAGTAATCGCAGCACGCGCAGGAGTTAGATTCCCTCTGGTCTGGTCTGGTCTGGTAGATTGGTTGGTTGGTCAAGTCGGGGGTAGACTTGTTATCGCGTTCCGGCGGCTGTTCCGGACAACAAATGAATCACTTCACGTTCTGGGGGGAAGGCGTTGGTGTTCTGCGTCCCTCCAAACTCAGCGCTTCAAAGGCAAACCAACCCGGTTGGTTATGTGTGAGTGGCCACGAGATGGATAGCGCCAAACGAACGAACGGACGGACGGACGGACAAGCATTTCTCATGAAATAATCAGCACAATAACGACCGCCCGTACGCGCCGGTATGGATTTGAATAAAACGGACCGCAACAATAATAGCGAGTCCTTGGTTTGGCCGAGCCGGGCCAGGCCGGGGAAAGATTAAGGCTTATCTCGGGTGGAACCGAAAGGCGTTATGGCGTCGTCGTCGTGCTCGGTAAGTGCCCTCGGTTGAGCACAAAAACCAAGCAACACCTTCTCCCGGCCCGCTCCGATTGGTTCATAAATAATTTCTCGAATCGTTCATCGCACAGCACAGCACAGCATAGCAGGCGGCGTGACCGAGACCGACCGAGACAGGGGTCCGGTGGCATGGGCCCGCTTGTAGCTAGCTACAGGAGCTACAGGTTCCTTGGACGAAGAGAGAGAGAGAGGAAGAAGAAGTGTGCGCGGCGCTTTCAAGTGCTGTTGTGCTTCGTGAATGGCCCGGAGGTGCTGGTGGGCCGTTTTATGGAAAATTATGCTTCCGTTTTGCGTCCCGTTCCGCACACCTTTCCCGAGGACGACGACGACGATACCCAATTTGGACACATTTTATTGTGTCATCTCAACCGAACAACCTGAGCTGGGGCTAGGGCTGGGGTCACCATCCTACCACATCCTGTGATCGAGATGAACCCGGGGATGAAGCGCCGGTTGGCGGTCGTGAGGGCGGAAAGGAAAATTATAAATTAACGTCCGGATGAGAGGCTCCCCCCGGGGGGTCCTTTGGGGTGCAAAACCGATCGATCGACGACGAGGAGGCAGGTGCTGCTGCTGCTGCTGCTGATTCAGGTTCAGTGCCATATTCCCGGTTCACAAAATTTCAATTTGCGTCTCGCACAATGGCCTACGGACGAGTACGCGCGCGCTCAGCACCTGCCTTCTCTTTCCAAAGGTTTCCCCGCAAAAAAACGGCACTTCCAGCGTACGGTTTGTGTCGATGGATAAGTAAACGGAAGGCAGAAAGGTAGGAAGAAAGGAAGGAAGGAAGGTAGTATTAATGCTACCTCTATTTGTGTGCTTCACGCGAAACATAAAACCGAACCGATCCGAACGAGCAACCCGCCGTTGGCCGTTGATGTGGAACCCCGGTCTCGGTGGAGAAGCGCTCGTACGCTCGTCCGCCATCAGCATCACCGTCATCGTAGAGCCCTCCTCTGATGCGTGCTCACGTGTGTTTATAGTTTGCACAAATCGAAATAGATTGATATCATCCACGGGGGTAGCGGGTTGCGGGTTGCGGTTCGCGGATCGCGGTTAACGCTGCTTCTGCGGTATTGTTGTCGGCTGCCCTTGGTCGGTGGCTGAATATATTGTGTCTGTGTCTGCCTGGAGCGGAACGAATTTTGCTGAGGCTCGCGAAACGCTGAAGTGACACGATGTGTAGCCGTGCTGCCGACTCGACGCGCGTTACCAATGGTAACCAACCGAAGGTCTACGAGGACCAGCTCTTGAACCAGCAGTAGCAGCAGCAGCAGAAGCAAGAGTAGCAGAGGTGTTGCCGCATGTGGGGCGGTTCGCTGAAGCGCTGAAGCTACGAGGCTCTTCTTCTGGCTGGCAAAAGTTTTAACGATGCGTAAAATCAAAAATAGCACTTTGGTCCCCCCATTTTGCACCACCACCACCCTGCTGCTGCTCGTTGGCTCGTAATTCTAGGCGTGTGTGCGTGCGTGTGTGCGTGCGTTAAGTACGTTTCGGCGCGCAAGCTCTTTATAACTTTCGCCACTCGGAATGTAATTCCAAGATGCTGAGGGGATGATGAGTAATGTGTATGGCTTCTTGTTTCGTCGACGCAAGATCCATGCGCCAAAACAAAAAAAAAACCCGGTTTCATGGCGTAACGAGGCATCCTCCATTACCACGGATCCAAATTACGAGTCGGAATGAGGCTCTGAGGAATTTATTCTCAATAAAAACCACCCCACGGGAATGGGGTGGGAATGGGAATGAAAGGAGTGAAATCTAATTCTTCATTTCACATTTCGGAGTGTGTGTGCGTGTGTGTGTGTGTGTGTGTGTGTGTGTGTGTGCGCACACATGTCACGGGAATAACCGAAACGGGAATAACCGGTTCAGCAGCAACGCTGCGTCTGTCTCAATTGTACTGCTATGTGTAGAACCAACATCGAGTGAGAATCGATAAGCGCGGCGCTGTCTGTCTGCTGCCCGAAATTCGTCAAATTAAAACTTTTGATGCCAACCACCCCCTCGCCTCTTTTTCTTCTCTTCATTGTTCTTTTTATCTCTCATTGTCGCGCTCCCTCCGCGCTTCTGAAACTTTCTCGTTTATCAGTGTGAGAAAGTACGCCAGCCGACAGCATAATGTACCGCAGCGAGCGAGTGAGTTGGCAAAACGAAATGAAGAAACAATCTCTCTCTATCTCTCGCTGCGATACAAACATCCCACTCATCGCCCCTACCACCACCATCTAATCCCCGCCCCCCGGTTCCATTCCGGGTCCGAAAATTGCTCTCGATTTCATTGTGCGTTTGCTATTCTGCTTGGAAGATTTGGAAAAAGTTTAATCCCCAGCCCAGGGGAGGACCTGCACCGTAAGTAGCCACCGAGAATTCCACCGAAATGGAATGGACGGAAGGGCCCAAGTGGTAGGATGGTGATGGCGGCGGCCAATAGACGATGTCTTTATTAGCCCTCGTTGTAACGAATCTCGAGAGTGTATAAGCAACACGACGTACATGACCTTTACCGTTGTGTCCGCGATGTCGCAGCGATGGTCCGGATGGACTTCTGGAATCGTCCAGAGATGGCATGGGAATCAAATCGCTCCCTCCCCGGAAGAAAATGTCCGCAACGTCGAAGAAAGCTCAACGCTTGCTTCGTTGTTACTGCGGCGTTCGTCGACGCATCAGCGTACGCTTAAGGCCTCGTCTAATTATGGTTCCTGGTGTCTTCCCTGGAGTCCTCCAGCAACAGGGGGCTGAAAGTGCCTTAGACAGGATTGCCTTCAATGTAGCGAGTCTGTCGCATAGCTTGAACGTCAAATTATACGCTTAGATGCGTCTAGAGAAGAACGACTCTCTCGCTTTCGGCGAAAGCTGCCTAAAACTCTCCTCTTCGGAGTGTTCCATCCGCATACGCATGGTGCCACGAGCCAAGGGAGTTTCTTTAATCTTTTATATTGTTGCCGGTTTGCAGGTAATCGAAAATCAGTCAAAAGGTTACGACAGGAAAAAAAGGAACCTTTCCATAGCACCCTCGGTGTTGGCGCGCATTAAAAAAAGGGAATTCCCTCCTGTCGGTCTCATTCAAATGAGATGTCGCTGGCACGTAATGGCGCGCGAGGAATTGGAACAGGAATTGGATGTCGATCCGGTTCGAATCGGGTTCGCCGCGACACGCGACTCTTCGACTGTTGCGGGTGGGCTTCCCGCTCCAAAAAAAAAAACAGGTTCTGAACAGAACTTGTTACTTGTTACCGGGTGGGGGGGGGGTGCCCCGGAAGGTGTCAGTGACAGGTAACATTCGGCTGACTTGACGAAATGTTGGGTGCGCGCTGGCAATGCGATTAAGAAGCATTAACGCGATGTTATCGCGTCCTGTAGCCGCCGGTATGGCGCCCGTTGTCGAAGCCGCCAAGACCCATGTCACTCAGACCCTCAGAGGCCCACCTGGGACCTGTGCGACCTTCCACCCAGGGTTGGTGTCAATAAATCGTGAAAAACATCCCTTAGCACCTGCTTTCTATGCCTCGCGGGATCGGGGATTTTTTTTTTTGGGAGATGGGGCGCCGGAACCCGGACATGGGTTCAGCGGCGGTGGCTCCAAAAGAAGTTCTCGTGGCCTTCCCCCTTCCCTCCAAAAAAAAAAAAAATTACGAAAAGAAGATGGCGGAAAAGGCAATCAGATTTCGCTCTCGTGGCCACCTGATGATGAGGATGAGGATGATGTGATGACGAGCCGATACGGCGCTACGGAGATTCGGGAATGGCCACGATTATCGCGACCAACGATCCTGGTTGGTAGAATGGTGATGGTGGCAGAATTGAATTGCTTTCGCCAAACATCCTACGACACACACACACGCGCGCGCACACACACGCAGACTGTGCTGCTCAGAAACGAATCCTTTAGCGATGGCGATGGCTGAGCGTCCCATCCCGGGTGGTGGTCCCGGGAGTCAAAACTGGATTGATTTGGGAGGGGACGCGATTGGGAAATGTCGAGGACGACCACCAACACTTCACGCAACATCCATCGCCATATCGTCCATATAGAGGTCTATATATATACTATATTCCACTCTCGTTGATCGTTTCCGAGTCCGTATCCGAGGATTCGAGTGCCTGGCGTGCTGGCGTGCTGGCATTAGTAATTGCATTACAGCGGGCACACTGGGGCAGCACTCGAATCCCCGGGATCGGTCGACCTTACCCGGCGCGAATGCTTCAATCTAATTATCAACTTCAGAACCCGTCGATCCGTTCACATACCTGCCAAAGAGAGAGAGAGAGAGAGAAGGAGAGAATGTGAGAAGAGCGCAATTAGTAGATGGTCGGCTATATCATATTGGAGCAATTGGAGGAGGGAGCGACGGAAGGCGGGAGAGTGGGGATAATGTCCAGGCACCCGATTTGGAGTTGGAGTTTTCGAGGGGAATCGAGGCGATTTCAATCGATCGGATCGAGGAGAGTTCGCTCCTTCGTTCCGAGATTAAGCGGAGCGTTTTAAGCGAAATAATCTCATTACAGGGTCGACGGTCTGGATGATGTTGATGATGCTGCAGGATGGACGGCCAGGGCCCCGTAGGGCCTGAGGACCGGGGGAGACCCCGTGTCGCCCATGCGAACTATTCGATTACCCGGGGACAACCGATTACGTGTAATGTTTTCGCAGGTATGTGCCGTGCCGAGTTGGCAGTTTCGCGCGTAATTGAATTGTTTGGCCATCAACCGCACCTTGATGAATTATGGTGTACTGCTGGCGGGAACGATGACCATCATGTCACGGGATGCTTGTTTGTTGGGATTATTGTCATTGAGACGGAAGAACCTTGAGCTTGAGTTTGTTGTTGTAAAACCGGCAGTCTCGTCGGTGAGTTGCTGGATGCGTTTTGAAACGGAGGTACTGTTTCGGAGTGCCGTTCATCGAAGAAGGCACAGAGCTCGGTTGAGACATCATCCGGTATACTAACTCGAGCGCATCCAATCGATTCACGCTTGACAGTCAACTGTCAACAATGATGTGACGCTGCCGTTTGACAGTGTCGCCAGTGAGGCTTCCGAGGATGCTGAAACATCCAATGGATTCCCCTCGAGCCATCGAATCGTGGTGCAGAACTCGACTGCAAACGATACTACTTGCACGTCTGAGTGGTTCGCGTGATGAGGGATTAATATGCGAAACACAGTTCTCCGTAAACAAACACACCCCCTACTCCTACTAGCGCCACTAGCAACAGCATCTGCTGCAACTGCTGTTTCGGTCTCGATTCGGGAAATGGAAATCAACTTGTGCCTCACTATTGATTCGGAACTAATTTTTGAAGCTTCGACCAACCTCCGGAGTTCGGAGAGAGTTCCTGCAGCAAACGGAAGCTTGCGGACGGTTGAAAACTCATTTGAATTTACAATTAGAAACACAACGGAATTGCGCAAGCAGTGCACAACAACCACACACACACAGTAATGGCGCCATCAAAGCGCATCAGCGTAGCAACCAAATAGTTCTCTCGTCTGGGGAGGCGCTTTTTTTGTAGTTGTTGCTACAATCGAGTAGCCCAAAAGTCCGATTAGTGCTGGACTCGAACGGCGACAGTACCTGGAACGGAGGTCACTACAGCATTTCGTGTACGGAGCGAAACGCATGATGCCCCGTGGATATCATTTAACCTCGAAGTCGGAAGCGACGGAAAAGTGGTCGGCCGGCAATCGCGACGTGACGTGAACAGTGAACTGTGTGGATGCAACGAAGCGACGGAACTGACGTCATGAGCCGGAGAGCTCGAATAACACAAAACAGACGCTCGCGTCACACAAGAGGTGCTGGAGAGGGGCGAAGGCAGCGAACCTCCGTACCATACCAACCCAAAAACCCATTACGAGCGACGTCATCCCATCATCGGTACCGTTGCCGTTCAGCGCGGATGCCCGGACGCGGTGCATCCGTGTGACGTAGATGGACCAGCGCATCCAACGGTAGTATTTTGCTGTCGTCGAGGAGCAATTTTCGTTTCGAGTTAACAGCTGCTAAGCACACACACACACACACACACACGTGCTTCGCTTTTCCTGTTCTTGTATCCATTCCATTGCGTGTGCCTCTTCCCCTAGAGGAAGTGTACACAGCGAGTGCAAGTAAACAGCATGAAATCGAGCATGCGAACAGAGAGGCGGGTTAAGCGAGAGCTGCTTCCGGTAACGGGCCGCCCGATATAGGCCCCGGTCGTACTCTTGTCAAATTAGCTTCCGGCAAAGTTAATGAAAAGGCAGGTGGTGTCCGTTGGTTTCCTGCAGCTCCGGCAGAGGCCATGACAGTGGCCGTGTTTCCTACTTCTGGAAGCAAAACCGACAACGATGTTCATGATGATGATGATGATGATGATGATGATGTGCACCAAACTAGGGAGCCACCGAGCAAGGTCAGGGCAATCTTGACCCCAAGCATTAGATCGATTAAGGGAACCCCCCCCCACAAGGCCATAAGGAGGGTGTGTTGTTGTGTGCTTTGCCGCAGCAAGCTAAATAGTGTCCAGAGATTAACGGTAAACGGTGTCTAATGACGGGCTGCATTCAAGGCAAGGAGAAGGCAAGGTAGGCTGTGCTGTCATGCGGCTTCAACAAGCTGCAGCCAAATCCGAGTAGCCATATTGCGAGCACCGCTGACAATAGACCACAAACGC
>NC_064875.1:45942041-45967041 GCF_943734745.1 Anopheles darlingi | reverse complement strand
ACACACATACACACACACACAGACACGCACACGTACAGGGATGGAAAGAGCATACAAGAAACGCACACGCTCTCGCACAGAACTACTCGAGGCGCGAGGGTTACTAGATGAGTCAAGGCTACTGCTGCTTCTGCTGGCGAAAGCCTTCTTCGATTTGGTGCATTTGTCTCGGAGCCTTGTAAGAGGATACGCGCGGTTGCTGCTGTGGCTGCTGCTGCTGCTGCTGCTGCGACTGGTTAGCCGTACCAGCTGCTACCGAGATGGTGATGACGTGTGAGGTGGCACTAGGTCGGCGGCCAGGCGGAGGTCAGAGCTGCCAAGCCTCCTCTCGCTTCTTCCCCCGGTTTTTGTGCTTGTTGTTGACAGTCCCTAGTACGTGTACATCTGTGAGGATGTATGTATGTGTGTCTGTGTGTGTCACGGTGTGACGCGCTATTCACAAAGGTAGGTGCGAACGTGTGCTGCTGCTGCTGCTGCTGCTGCTGCTACTGTATGTGTGTCTGTGTGCACTGTTCCATAGGTTTCGTGGCCTTCAGGAGGAACACTTTTTTTTGTTTGGTGTCAAGCAATGCCACGTACACGTTGCTCCTCTCTCACTAAAATGCCCAGCCCAGATGGCCGTTGTCACGATGACTGGTGTTGTGCACACCGTCGCACCTCTTATTTCACAACTTCACACAGTCACAAAGGTCTGGTGCGACCTGGTGTGGTTGGGGAGAAAAGGGACGAAAGAAAGTGAACCGACCACCGCCAGGCGGTGGTGACGTGGGTTTTTACTGTGGGTCTTGTGCCACGAGGAGGATACAAGGACGCAAATACACACACACACACGCACACGCACGCACAAACGCATGAAGGTACGCACGCACGAACGCACACGACGCACACGACGGATGAAAGGGGTTGTTTTTTCAGCGCGGAAGGGGATGGTGGTGGTGGAGGTAATGATGATCGTGGTGGTGGGTGACACACGGCCGAAAACACGGGGCCGGACACGGGCACGGTCACGGGCACCAGCAGACGGCCGACTGCAGAACAGGGATCCGTCGTTACCGGACTAAGCGACTTCGGAAAAAGGTGGCTTTTGGAGAAGTTGACGCACGGTTATGATGACATGACGCCCTTATTCACTGGAAAAAGGCTCCAATCCCGGCTCTCTCTCCCGCTCTCACGTGCACACCGAGCGCTCTCTCTCTCTCGTCCTGTCGCACTCCTCTCGCTCTCACATAGACACACACTCTATCTTTCTCTCTCTCTCTCTGTCGTGCACTTAGGACGTTCGAGATCGGAGAGCAGCAGCGAAGCGTACTGCTGAGTGAAGCTGTGCCAGAGCGAGAGTATGAGAAGTTAATCAAAAGAGAAAGAAAGAGAGAGAGAGAGAGAGAGAATAACTGAAAGAGAGCGAGCGTGACGATCAGCAGCATCATTGGCGTTGGCGCTGCTGCTCATCGTTGGCGCTGCTGCTCCACTTAAAGGGCTTACATCCTGCAGCCACATCATCTCTAGCAACTCTCACAAAAAAGCTCTCTTTCTCTCTCTCGCGCGAAATTGCACAACCTGTCTGGGTGTGTGTGTGTGTTCGTGTGAGAAGATGCGAGAGACTTTCGGGTGGCTGTGTGACCTCACAGCAAAGGAGGTGGTGTGACTGCTACGACCAACGATCCTGATCCTAGACCACTCTCTTCGTCCTCTCTGCTCTGCTCTGCTCTGCTCTGTCAGGACGCTCGGACGCTGCGTTGCTCAACTCAACGTAGCAAGAGAAGATGGCGTTGAGCATCTTCTCTTTAGAAGCGACCCATCGAGAGAGAGAAATGGAGGGAGAATGTATGTGTGTTCCAAGGCATAGTTTCAATAGAAACATATTGCCAACGTCCGATCTTATCTCGCCTACCCCGTTAAGCCTGTATACCACCGACGTAATCTCGACCTTCCCCCGGGAGATCAATGACAGCCTAAGGGGGAAGGGAGAGCGAGCAGCGATTGGCCGAGGCTCGTTGTTGAGGGTCGAGAGAAAGAGGGTGGGTTCGAATTTCAGAGATTTAAACGTCTTCATTACTCCGACTCCGACTAAACGGTGGCAGCCACCATGTTCAACGCTGAACTGTTGTTGCCTCTCCGTTGGCCCCGCGTTTTGCAATTAAACGCTCTCCAGCTCTATGCCTGGGCCTAGGGTCTACCAGGGGCACGGCTATAGCGCGAAAAACGGAAATGGTAACGGTGAACTCTGGTTACATCGTCGTTGTCAGCAGCAAGCACCATCTTATTGCTTCGTCCCGAAATCCCGATAGCAGTATTGCGGCCGAACGAACGAACGCAAATAATAGCAAGAACGAGACTGTCGCTGCTGTTGCTGCTGCCGCTGCTGCTGCTACTGCGCAAGAGCTGAGCATAGCGTTTGGCAAAACTGTAGTGCCGAGTAAAATGCCAATTTTGGCCAAAACCATGCGTTGTTACTATAAGCGTCACGCCGTTGCCCTAGCGAGGGACTCGTGACTGGCGACCGGGAGTGGGGTGGTGTGTGTGTATCGCGGGATTAGCGTTGCAATGCAACCAGTTCACATGATGAGCGAGTAAAAGCGGGAGCGAGAGAGAGGCAGAGAGATAAGAGCTTTCATGTGTTGTACGTGTGGTGTACGACGAGGTACGGCGACGTGAGCCTGTTTCGCTAACGCTGGACCGTGATGGATGTTTATTTTGGCCGTTTATGCCTTGCATTAATAAAATAACGTTAGAAAATGGAGCGGTCGTTATGGCAACGAGCGCGTACCAGGGACCCGCGATTGGCCCTGGTGCTGAGGAATGTAATTGTAAGCTGGTTGACAGTGGGTTTGACAGAACGATTGCAGCAGGCGGTTGCCTAAAGGTAATAAACATCAAAAAAGAGAAATTCTTATAACTAAATGTAAATTGATGTTACACGTTATTGTAAGTCATCGTATAAATAATACATTTTGATAATATAGAAGATAGGTTGTTGAAATTAAGCGCTGTTTTATGGAAACACACGTGCAGATGAAAAAGAATTGTTAAAAATATGTGAGCTACCTGGCGCCTCCATTTATGAGGCGTGAAGCACCATGCGTCTCCATTAACTTCAAATAGGAAAATATTTGCATATTTAATCGTATAAATTGTTGCGTTGCAATATGTTATAACGAAATAGGGTACAATAAATCTGGAAATGGGGATATACATGTTTTAAAATAAATATTTTTTGACGATCCAGAACGACTAAACGAGAGTTTTTTATCCAACTAAATTAACATGCGCCTCCATCACGAGTAAGCTAGATATTGAACCCGATCTTGCATTGATTGAGCGATCGGCAATCCATTGACCCCGATTTTCACTTCACGAAACTTCGTTGCGAGTGTACCAAATTGACAAATTGCCGTAGTTCCGGCGAGTAAAGCAACAAACACTCTGTCCTCTCTCTCTCTCTCTCTGCCTCCATCTCCGGGGGCAATACGTTTTCCATCGAAAATTTGGAAAGAAATAAATCTTTCCAATTGAAAACACATCATCCCGAAAAACGATGATGAATTGCATCGTGCATCGGTCCCCCGATCGGTCGAGGTCACGACGTGGTGCACGAATTCGTTCCTTTTCGGTGCGATGAGAGCGATTGTGGCGCACACCAAGGCACACGCCAAGGCACGCCGTTTACCATACACAACATCAACACAACCAAGCGCACGGCAACAGCAGCAGCAGCAGCAACGATACGTGGCAGGCAGCTATGGAAACGCTCTTCTGCTGCTGCTGCTGGTAAAATCACGTGGCACGCTCGTGTTTGTGTGTTGGAATTGGTACCAACGGTACTCCGGTATGCCTGTCCGACTCTCAGCGCGCGCGCGCGTGTGTGTGCGTGCGATTCTGTTCGTTCGTTTGGCGTTTGGCGCACTCGCCTTTGTGTGCCCGTTAATGTGTCAAATAAAGCCTTCCAAGCACGTCGCCCGATAACGCCACGATAAGCCGTCCGGATGGACGCAGAATATGTGATCTGGGGTACTGCCACGCATCCGTACGGGCTCTAACAACTCCGTCACACACGCTACAGACCTCCACCAAACAAAAAAAATGGAAAAGGGAAAATGGCAGGGAATGCTGGAGCGTGCAGAAAGTAAATTACTTTTTTACGGCTTCCTGCTGGCAGTGAACGGCTGCGAGGACCACGGCGTTGTAGCTGCTCGCTACAAACGCACGGAAGCTGCTGCTGCTGGTGACGCGAAGGATGGTGCTGATGGTCTGGGGAACTGATGTGGATCGCCGGAATGAGCGTCGGTCGGTCAACGCTACGACCACCGCCGATGGTCGTCGTGGTCGCGCGAGCGGGAAAAACGAACAAACTTTCCCAAACACTTTTTCATCGCTGGCACCACGAACCGGACGATCAGACACACTTCTACACACGCACTTCACTGTGTCACGCACGGTGCACGGCGGCACGGTCGAGGCAGCCGGGGGCGAGGGGGTCCAAAATGGGGGGGTGGAAGGGCCACTTGAAGTGCGGTCAGTGGCCGCGCACTATCGCGTAACGGGGCTAGTGATACTGTAAGCGCGTGCCCGCCGTTCGCTGCAAACCGGAAAAGCACTGGAACCACTGGAGCACGCCAACCAAAAAACCACACGCACACACGGCCAACACAGCAGGCGCGCGCGCCAAACCAGTGCAATGCAAAAAAGCAGCCAGTACCAGTACCGTTAGCAACGACCTGAACGACCTGGATTGGCTTTCGCGTCGTTCACACTACCACACGCGCAGTGACGTGCACGGTCACCCACGGCGGAAATGCGCTTTACGTGCCGTGTGTTTGACCTACGGAAGTCCCTTACCATTGAGGCCTCGTGCTCTCGCTCTCTAACTCTCTCTAGCTCGCTCTCTCTTTCTCTGTGGCTACTACTCTAGCTGCTGGTATTCCAGTCGCTCGCTCTCTCCGTTCGCCGTTGTTGTCTGTTGCTCACAGTAGGCTCTCCTTCGAGCACACGCGCGCACACACACACTCACAAAAACACCGTCGTAGGACAATTAGCGCGAAATTGGTCGCAACTCTCGTCGGCAGTGTACGGGAATAACAAGCTGCCTTCACCTTGGAGTGGCCGCTCGGTCTCTGGTGACCACTACAACCACTACTACTACTACTGCTGCTGCTGCATCAGATGCGTCGCTCTTGCACTTACACGCACACAGACACAGTGAAATAAATGGGGCCCGAAAAAAGGGGACGGGGGCTCCCACGCGTAACGCCGTGCGTCGACCTACATTTTGCCGCGTGCCCAAACGAAGGAACAGCACTAGCACTAGCCCCAAAGCCCGAGAAGCCCTGAATTGCCGAACGACCTAATTGAATTGCTTCCGCTGCGAGCGTTGATTTATGATTGAGCTGGCCCGGTGGACTGGTGAAGCCCATCAGCGTAGCCCTGACCATCGTGCCCGTCCCGGAGCCAGTCAGTGCCCCCCCGTGCACTTCCCGCCCAGCAGCAGCAGCAGCAGCAGTAGCCTTTTCAATCAAATCGGTCGATACAGGAACTGTCAACTGACTGTCATATCGGTCACAACGGTACAAACGGTCCAGGATGGACTTGAGGATGGAGCGATGAATGAGTGAAAACCGCAATGCTACAAGCAGTACCGGCTGACTGGCCCTCGGTTCTGTACGAAAAGGACATTCGCCCAGGATGTTGGAAATTCTAAATTTAAACACCTTCACCATCGTTCGTTCGTTCGTTCGTTCGTTCGTTCTACCTTTCCGTCGGCCATCTCGCGGGGCTGGACCATAAACTCGAGTCGGAAAGGACCTCAAGGGATGCCGTGTGCATGCACACACACACAGCGCACAGGAGATGAACTGTTCGGTTAGGAAATGGGACTCTGGTTACTGGTTCGAGCTTCGGGAAGTGGACGCTTCCAAGCCGTTCAGTTAGAAGATGTGTTTGTTGATGAAGGGAAAATGGTTCACCTCGGAAGGGGGGGATGGGGGCCGAGACCTAGAAGCCATTTAACTAGGCCACAAGACAGAATGGCGACAGAGAGCGACAGGGCAGGAAGGAAGACGAAGCCGGGACAATTCAAGGGATCCGATTTCACTTCGCATACACACACACAGACAGCAAACGGAGGACATATCTGTTACGGGTAGCGCTGGGAGAGGAAACCAGAATGCCAGAATGACCAACCGAGAAAAAAAAACAACAAAAAACAAAAAAACAAACAGGAACTGAAGGACAACAGCAGCCGTAGGGTGCCAAAAAGGGTGCCACAAAGATTTGTGCGAAAAAAGTCTCGTTTTTCCTTCTATGTTTCTGTGCTCGCTCCGCGACGAACGACAATGAACTCATCTCCTGCTCCTTCTCCTCCTCATCCTCTTCGTGGAATCGTTTTTGGTATCTTTTTTTTGTATTTTTTCCCCCCTTTTTTGTTCAGGTGTAGGACATTTTATGCTGCTCTCGCTGGCTCGAGTCGGCCACTACTCGATGTCACAGCGTTGTTGCGGTATTTCTGGCAGCCGACGGAATCTCTAAAGAGACCGCTCTTCCTTTTTCCTCTGCCCCTCCTATACTTCTCGTTCTTTTTCTATGCAAATATTATGCTGAATGGTGCGCCGTGCCGTTTTCGCGCCACAAGCGCTCTCTAGCGCTTCGTCGTTGCTGCTATTCCGTGTATCTATCACTGTCCCAATCCCCCCACACCCAACCTGCCAACACAATATCAAAACACACAGGCACACACACACACACACACAGACGCAGAGACAAATACGGTGCTCAGTACTTCAGTCGCACTTTTACGCTGACGTGCACTAGAATGCATTTTCCTTTACGCTTCACCTCCATCGTTTTCCTGTCTCCCTTTCTTTCTTTCTCTCTCTCTCTCTCTCTCTCTCTCTCTCTACCTTTTGCTATCATTTTGAGCTCTCACCTGTTCAGGGAGAGCAGAGCAGCAGCAGAGCACGCTGGTGCTTGACGGTGATCGATGTAGAGCAGCATCAGCAGCATCAGCAGCACAGTAGTACGTTGCCTAGGAAACGCTCGAAAGTTGCATTCCATTCCGGGTACCCCTCGCTCCTGCTCCTCGGCTTCTTTGATGCCCACTACAACACTACAATTGGAACAGTCCGGGTCCAGTGCAGCTGCAGTGATATGCGGTACCTGAGTGCTGGTGTAGGTACCACGTGGTGGCTGTTGCATCATCCATTCGCCCATCAGACAACGTAGCACACACACACACGGACACACACACACATACGGACACACGCTAGTAGCGCAAACAAAGGAGCTTCGCTATTTTTAGCCTTCGATCCAGTAAAAATGAAAAATGAAGAGGCCATTCACGGACTCTTGCCCTTCTGCTTTCTCTCTCTCTCATTCAGTCCCTTTCTTTCTTCTGTCTCTCTCTCTCTCTCTCACACACACACACTGTCGTTCGAATCGACCTGCATCCAGGTCAGAATGGTTGGCCGGAGCGAATCCTTTCACACAAAGCAACGACGAACGACGAGCCTCTCATTGTCTTTCTCATTAATTTTGACAGTCACCAGTCAACCGGGTTGATGGCTTCCGTTTCGTTCGCAGTCAGAGGCGCACCTCCTTCTTGGATGGCGGCCCATTGGTGACATAGAAGGAAAAGGGGAAAAAGGGGACCCGCACAACCCCCCTCCTCCTCGTCTTCCCTGTTCCCACCAATAAAGAGGTCATTTTCTGGCGCGATGCGCTTTCAATCCATTCGAACTTGCTGCTGACAATGTGCCATTGTCTGTGTGTGTTTTTTTTTTTTCTGTGGTAGATTGTGATTTGTAAGGCAGAGATTATTGTTCTTTTTTTTTATTACATTTTACACAGAGGAATGCAAGCTAGGAGGCGATTTTCCACCAATATGGCGGCAGGCAAGGCTTTGAGGAAGTGGCAAATTTTATTTAACGCAATCATGCTACTGCTTCTGCTACCACTTAAATTGGTTGAGTTTTTTGGGCAACAGATGGACTCGGCATAATAACAAACGAAGAACTTTTGTTTTTTTTTTAAGAAAACAGTCTGGGCTGACGGGTCCACGATCTCACCACAAGTTGTGTTTGGATACTTTATTCAGTTTTTTGCTGATAAGATTTAATAGATAAAACCAAATCCATGAACAGAAGTTCCTATGTCCAAAGGCTGGTGCTACCATTGCAGATTGGTTATTTTCATTTGGTAGAACGATGAAACAGGCAAAGGCACATCAGTGCTGACAGAGAGCAAAGGTATCGGCAGAGAAGATGAGCCCAGCCATCCAAAGTTTCTGTTATCATTTGCTAGAAACTTTCTCTTTTTGGGTAATCCATTGAAATGGTAGAGAATGGTTCAGTGGCATTTGCATTTCGGTGTAACTGTGTATTCATCCATACATGTCCATCAGGTTGGTTTATTGAAGCCAGTTTTGTAGATGTTAGATTATCAGAAAAGAGATGGGACAACATTGATTTGAGGAACAGTAAAAACAATGATTGCGTTAGCAGGTAGTTTCGCCATTTTCATTCCTATGTTGTGGTTACGATTGGGACTCTTAATCATTACTACAAAAGTTCGATAAGGGAAGATTTTATGCTACAGTAACCCATCAAATCCATTCTAATATTTTTCAGCTGTTTTCAACCTCGCTTTAATAACAAAATGAGATCGTTAGTAACTGAAAATTCGTCATAAAAGATCGGTTTGGGTGTTCGGTCAGTTTAATGAATGTTCGCATTTTCTGTATACTCTTCAAAGGCAGATTGGTGTGGCGTTCGTCAAACAGAAATATCAGATTCGCTCTCGCGCGCGCAGGTGTGTAGCGCTTTCGCGGAAAAACCAACCAACTTTGAAGTGGAATGTAAGCAATCGGTGGGCCATAAAATGCGATCGATAACATTCATTGATAACACCAGGTGCCTCCATCCCTTTGGCGTTTCACCGAAAAACGCACACACAAACACACACATACACCGGCAGTGGCTCAAAAACGCAGCAAATGAAAATGGAGACGTGAACAAACGGACATTCCGACCATAAACTGAGCTGATGGATTACTGGCCCAGATTCCATGAGATCGGTGCCCCCGGGGCGGCGTATAGATACTGCATATTGCCGAATTCCTGCCAAACACCCACACACACACGGGAGGGAGAATTGGACACACTGGTGCGGAATGCGTCCGGACCTAAATCGCCCGCTAGCGATAAAATTCTGCAATTCGCGGAACGGGAGTTCGCGCACAATGCACGCGCGCGCCCTCCCCAAGGGCTTTTGCTGATGCAGTAGGCGTCGTCACCGTCGCCGTCGTCGTCGCCGTCGTCACATTGAAATGTCATCGCGTGACGTGCATACAGAGCCGCGTCAACACATCATGGCATGCTGGGACCAGACGGCCTTTGCAGCCGTGATTCCATCGTATTGTCTATTTGAATATCCCGTTTCCACCCGGTGTTTTGGGGCTCGGTATTGTGGTTGAGGAATGTACCACCCTACCTTTCCCCCTTCGCCTCTTCCTTCGGCCAACTATTTGAGTTCACAATCCGCACCTTTCAATACGGGGGTACAATACGAAGCTGGAATGTAACCACCGAAAGCGAAGTGAAGCGAGAAGTTTATGTTATTGCGCGAAAAAAAAAGTGGGCAAAAAAAAAAGAAGCGAATGGTGCCGGATTTTGGGTCCTGCACGGAACACAATATCCCATCGGCAGTGAAATATGGCATCAATAAAACAGACACCACCGCAAACACCACCACCACGATCACCGACAACAGCACCAGCACCAGCACCCGCACCATCGGTCCTTTCTCGCACCGGCTTTTTTATTGGATTTTTGTGGTCGAGGTATAGTGGCCGTAGCCGTTCTATCAGCACCTCCCCCACCACCATCACCATCACCACCACCACCGTCATCAGCGCCGCCATTGTGCGTGGCCGGGTGGGATGATTGTTTTTCCACGCTTCTAATTATCCACCGACAATAGGGTCGATGGAGGTAAAGCAATAGCATCCCCAGGGGTAGGCCAGATTGCTCCCCCACCCCCTCTCGGGGGGATAAGCCTCTCGGTCGCTCCGGTAAGAGAGCTTTACTCCAATCGTAAAGCCAAATGGAAGCGTAAATATTGTGGCCTGATAGTTTTTAGGAATGAGCCCTCCGGGGGAGTGGGGGTTGAGTGCTCCCGGTAAAGCTTCTTGATAGAGTGCTCCTACTAGAGAGGTAGGGGGGGGGGGGGCTCCCCTGTTGTGTGTGTGTGTGAACGGCGAAAAGCAATTCGATTGGTTTGTTTGGGGATGCCGCCTCCCCCGCCGCGTGATTCGATTCGCGGTGAGTAGCGCGTGGCTTGTGCGTGTGTGTGTGTGTGTGTGTGTGTGTGTGTGCGCGGTTTGTGTGGTTCGTGCGGTTTCCTTTTCGCGATGAAACGTGCCAAGGATTATAAATTAATCATTTTAACATCAACTTCCAATCATACCATAGTGGAAGTGAGTGAGTGAGAGAGAGAGAGAGAGAGAGAGAGAGAGAGAGAGAGAGAGAGACAAAGAGAGAAGGAGAGGAAGACAGAGAAAGCTGTTTGTAGTGCCCGACAACAAGCGGCCGTAAACTCAACAATGGAACCGACCACCACCGGGAGGATTATGGTGAGGTCACGACTCAACATCAGCCTTCAGCCATCTCTCTCTCTCTCTCCCTCTCTCTCTCTCTCTCTCTCTCTCTCTTTCTCTCTCTTTCTCTCTAGCTATCTCACGGCGCGGTGCGCATTACAGCGTGGTTACGCAACCGACAGGGCGCTGGCTGGCGAATCGATCCGGCATCCGGAAGCGCCGCCACGGAAGGAAAGCACGTCCTCAATGTCGGATCGCGTCGCCGGGGCTCATCCTTGATTACGAGAAGCTGCCGCTGCTGCCTGTTCGGCGTTAAAACACCCGCCTGGCGCCGTTTGACCACCATTCCTCCCGGGCATTCCTCGATGAAATCATCATCGGATCGGATACTCGAAAGCGTTCACTCTACTCCAGCTCTCCGGTACTCCAGTGGTCCAGTGGTTGGCTGATTTTACCAGGCCCGTTTTCGAAGGCTGATTTATGTACATATTTACCCACCCACCCACCCACTCTCACCCACCCACTCTCACCCACCCACAAACTTCACGATCACGAGGAACTTCATCAGCCGAGCATCAGCGAGCTCATCGTCTACATCATCGGCTTGTCGTGGAGTGTTCGTGTTATGTTTCCTGTCCTATCGGAACTATTATTTGTTTCCCGGAACCCGCTACAACCGGAAGCAGTAGAAGAAGGGTACAAGAAGACCAAGGCAGTGTGCGTGACCGAGGAGAAAGGGAGTTGGATGGTTCAAATTCGTATTCGTTGCTACTCCATCTCTGGGGGGAGGTGATAAATAGATGTAGATTTATATGTATGAACAAGGGGGCCGGAGTAAGTGAACGGTATCGGAACATCATCGTGCGGTGACACGAAATTCCCTCCCGGGAGGGGGGGGAGGGGTTGCGCTGTTGACATTTGTCAAAGTGGATTTCGGTTTTCGGTTCGGTGGAGGTTTTGTTCGGTGACGGAAGTTCCGGTGGTTGAAGGAACGGTTTGGCCGGAACATATCGTTCCGGTTGTTTGGCAGCTGCCGCTAGGGTGTGTGTGTGCGTGTGGCACCCGAAACCCCTCCCTATTCCTCCACTCTCTCTCTCTCTCTCTCTCTCTCTCTCTCTCTCTCTCTCTCTCTCTCTCTCTCTCTCTCTCTCTCTCTCTATCTCTCGAATAGACGCAAATAAACATCGCAAAAAAGCAACGAACCCTCGCAGCAAAAAAAACATCGCCACAACCCCGGGCTTTAGGGAACCTCTTTCGCGGGGCTTTCGGGTGAAGCCGAAGTGGTCGGATCCGTCCAATTTTTTCCAGTTCCCCCCGCTCCCCGAAAATGGCGCGGGCTCAGAGTAAACAGTTTTTTTTTTCAACAGAAAAAAAAGGATTCGCGCTGGAATGACTTCTTTTTGTAATCGAACGACGTCGATAGTGGCTTCGCATCGCTGCTTTTTTTGCTCTTGTTGTTGTTGTTGTTGTTGCGGACCGATAATCGAAATCCTTTTTAATTTAGTAACCGCCAGAAAAGCCCGCCACCACAACCTCGACGACCCTTGTCCCCTCCTCCTTTTGCGCTTTTCCCCTCCCCTTTTGCTTCTTTACTGCCACCGGGAAGGGATCGAAGGCACGGATCCGGCTTAATCATACTCATAACACGAACCCATTAGCGAGAGCCCCTCAGCCGAGCCGAGCCGGGCGAGTGTAACAGACTTTTCCATCAATCTTTCTTGGGCCACACCTTCTTTTCGGGTTTTTCCCGCACCGTCATGTCTTGGATCAAAGTTTCCTTTCGAAGGACAAACCGCTCGCGGATCCTTCAATGTTCCCGTTTGGTCGCGTTTCTTCTTCGCTGTTTGTGTGTGTGTGTGTGTGTTTTTGCGTTGACGCGCCGTTCGCTGCCAGAAATGCCAGAACCGATGCCAGGGCTGTGCAGTACATAATTTGCTTCTCTACTCCAGCGGAAGAAGGACATGAAGTAAATGGTGGCTGAGGTGGAAAGTGCGCCGGGAGGAGAGGAAATGCGAAACGATTTGAGGGTGCACACTGACACACACACACACACGGACACACGGACACAGCGCAAGGAAAGGAAAAGCGGAAAATCATTGGTTTGTTTTTTCGATTCGCCTTTCCAGTTCGTTAGTTCGCGAATGCGCTAGGAAAAGAAGTCGGTGGAGGGGGGGGGGGGGGGGGACCTTGCCCTTGTGACCCGGGGTCACACATTTGGCAGAGAACAGAGCTAGACTCCTGAGCAGCACGGACGTGCTCGTGTAGTAACCGGGATCTCGGGCCCAAAGCTTGGGCCTCAAAAAGGAATATTGTGTGAAATGATTGCAACCATCAACGACGACGACTACTACGATGTGGTTCTTCTTGCTGCCTTGTTTGTTTGCGTTGGCAGTAGCAGCAGCATGTGGTGCCCGTTTGCTATGTTTTCCCATCGTAGTAAGCACCCTCGGCTCCTCGGCCTCCAACCAACCAACCAACCGTTCAACCGAAGCAGGCTGTGTAGTTCATTAAATCAATTAGGATCCAGCGCTCCGGAACAGCGCCGGGAAACGGTCCCAAAAAGCGGATGGGTCTGTTGGGAGCCATTCGATTTACCTCCCCCCTCCTGTTCATCTCCCAAACACTGCCACGCAAATGTGAAAACAAAAGAAGAACGAACGAAGCGAAGATAAACGAGGACCAAACTCTCTCCTCTGTGCTCTCTTGGTTGGTTGGATGAAAGTTCCAACAAAACTTCCCCCCCCCCGGCCATTCCTGGAGAAGGGCCGGATATCTTGGAACCGTCGATCGAACCGAACGCTGATCAACGGCGGACGTGGAATCGGGGAACGGGGGCGGAAAGAACAACAATGATTACCGGGAACAGCAAATACGGTTACTCTCCCACGCCCTTACACACACACACGGGCGCGTATTGCTCATCCGTTAGGCAAATACGGGGTCCGTCCCTGTGGTCCCTGCGCCCGGGACCGTGTGACGTAAGCAGTGACGAGAATGGAGAAAATGCTCGACAAAAAAAAGGAGGTCGAGGGCACAGCACGAGGATCCCGGAGCTGATGTGCCCGGAGGTCAGGTGTCATAGTAAATATTTTCACTCGATCACTCCCGGCAAACTTTCGATCCTTCTCCTTCTTTCAACGCCCCTGGAGAGAGGGAGAGAGAAAAGGGGACACCGTGAAATCGGTTAACGAGCTGCGACAAGCGGATATCCTTGTTAATGCCCGCCTCTATCCTCTTCGCCTTGTTGTGCGAAGGTCAGATGGAGAGGGTGTTCTGTTGTTTGGTGACCGGATGACGTAGCGTCTTCACTCTGTGGTATCAGAGGCAGAGAACTCTCTCTCTCTCATCAATTGGCACCTCTTCTCCGGTCGTTGGTCAACCGGATGGATGGATCTTACCCGGGACAGTACGGCTCTTGAAATTAATGCCCAAGAACCTCCAGAAAAGAAACACACCAGCAAGAACCCACCACAAAGATGCCACGAAGTCACACACTGCTGCCAGTTATGCTAATGATGAAATTGAAGATGGCCTAAAAGCATAATTCATTATTTGCCTCCATCTCTCACACACATACACTCTGTCTTTGCGCCTTTATGAGTATATGTGTGTGTGTGTGTGTGTGTGAAGACCCTCTAGCTCTAGCCCGTCCGGGCTCATTAGTCGAAAGTCGTATTATCCTTGAGAACCTTTCCCAGGTCCTCGAGACGATGAGACGAAACCACCGTTATGGTGCTGCTACAAGCTGCTGCTTGTGCTTTTGTGTGTCGTCGGCGCACAATGAACCTAGCCGGACCAGCTCGTGCCTAATTGAGGCCGGATGTGCAGGAGAAGGAGGTGCGAAGTACAAATCCCCCTTCGCCAGGATACCGGACCTCCTGCTTCTGCATCGTCTGGAGCTTCTGGAGCTTGTTTTCGCATAGCGTGCGTCATAGATATCCACCATCTTGCTGTATCTCTCTTTCTCGCTCTCTCTTTCTCGCTCTGCTTCTACTTCTTGGCCATTTTCCAGCCCGGGTACGCACAACGACCGGGAGCACAACACAACAAGTCGATGTTAATTATCGTAGCATAAAAAGACACTTTAACTCCGCGGGGCTGCCCGCCGTGTACCTCGGCCGTACCTCCGCGCGAATGATGGATGGTGGACACAACGGCAAGATTGCAATCTGTCTGTCGTCCGCCCGAGAATCAGCATCGGAAAGTGAGCAGCTCGAGCTCGAGGGAAACAATTATGGCACTAGGAAGAGAGGCGCGAGAGAGACGAGAGAGAGGCGAGTAACCTCTCCGTGAGGTCCGGATTGCCACCATAGTACATCATATTTGATTTAACTCAACTCGATGTAATTATACGCCAAAGAGGGTGAGGGCGCCACCATTTTCGTGCCATTGTTTTACGTTGTTTGTCTTCGCGCCATTCCGCCATCGCGAACGCACCCGTCGAATGGGGAGCGGGAAATGGTTTTTTCGTGTTCCGCAATTCGCAGGCGGCCATTCGACCTTTTGAACGGTCGTGTCCACCGGGGCCACACCGGGGGTTTCCCTCCCCACCCTCCCGGATGCACCCTCATTATGTTCGCACTTTTGACGTAAAATGCCCGAGTACCCGAAGATGGCGCCATCGCCATCGATCGACCGTACGCAGGTGAGTGATGGTACGAGGGGCACGAGAGGCACGAGGGACACTCGGTGATTAACGCAAAATAGATTAAATTCCAGCAAAAAACAAGTAGAAGTTAGCCATTTCCTTGCTTGCCTGCTTGCACTTTGCTTCCTGCCTTTTCCGTTTTCCTATTCGGACTATCCGTGAAGCAATCGATTAGATTGATTTTGACCTGACTTTGGGCTCGGTTGTGGCAAACAATCAGGCGGGGTGGGGCGAGGTAGAGGCGAGCAACCTCCGCTCTTCAAAGTTACAAATTAAATTACAAAATTACCAATAAATTAAACGCAATCTCGGGCAACGTTCCAGATGGCCATCAGCTGGCGCTGCTGCTGCTAAGGTCACGGTGAATCCATGCTGGGCACCATACTGGCCAGAGGAGACACACACCCGGACGAAGGATATCCAGCCGACCACAGAGAATGCTCATTTTCATCGGTATTCAATCAACAGAATTCAAACGAACCATCCGGAGGATCCGGATCGATCACGTTGATTAATTTTCCAGCGCCAGCGCCAGCCGGAGCATGGCCAACGCGTATCATGCTGATTATGTTTGTTTCAGCTGATTTTCCATATTTTCTACGCCACTTTTCCTGGTTGGCAAAGACGTGGACGTGGAAAGATTGTGTTTCGGATTAAAAAGCATTCCCTGTAGCCGCGGCTCTTGGCTCCAATCATTGGCCCCACCGCATTGGCTGTTTGCTTTCTTCATTTTCATGCGTTCCTGGTTCCTGCTGATGAGTACTCTACTCTGTTCCGGCTCTGTCTCTAGCAGCAGTAGTCTAGGGCGTCATACTGTGGTTTCATTTGTGGGCTTTTAGCTTACGAAGCTGCGTAAGGGTCGAAAGTTGATGACCAGATGCTTCATGGTTTGTGGTATTTCAGCAAGAATTTCCATATCCCGCCTCTAGTGCTTTTTCCTTACGTTTCCCTCTACCTCGGAATAGCTTATTTGTTCCAAAGAGTGTTTCCAGCGTATGCCTTCGAGCCTGAAGGCAAACGATGCAGCATAACTTTCTGCGAGAAATTGCATGTTAGTTACCTCAACCGAAAGTGCATTTCATTTGCAAATGGCATCCGTTGTTTGAAGTTTATGGACCAGAGGTTTTGAGTGCTTCACTTCACTTGGTATTTGCGGAACGTTCGATACGCTCAACAAAAGGCCACAGATCCCTGGATAGTATGTGTAAGTTACACCATATCAGTTGCAATCCCATTCGATTGTTCATCATAATCATCAGCTCAATTCTCTCTCTGCTCTCTCTCTCTGCTCTCGATTGACTTGCAATAAAATCTGCATTTGTAACTCGCACGCATGGCACTCGCTACTGGATCCACTAGGCTCCATTGTTTTAATGGCCGCCACGATGGCGACGCATTTCCCGCAATTCCCCGAGCAACTTTTGAGCATAATTCGTTTAACATAGTCCACCACTGGCCACCAGGAGGGGCAGGAAACCTGGTGGGCACCAGGCAGTCGGGCCATTTGCGCTCGGCCATCGACCATAAATTATTTAAAACAAAGTTTTATGACCAACCCCAAACGATCGTCCCCTCGTTCCCCTTTCCGGACAACGACCGACCGACCGACCGGGTGGTCAAACACATAAATCAGCGGCCAGCGCGAGTAGGAACGGGGAACGGGCGGGGGACTGTAAAATCATTACGCACAAAACCGCACACACATAGCGCACCACAGGACAGTACAGCAACCAACCAACCAACCTAGTGGCCGCTAATTTGCATCGAAGTGAAGTGTGCGTTAATTTCGTTTTACTTTTATTCCGGTTCGCCACTCCGCAGGGGGGAGGTGGTAGTCTGCCCGCGACTCGGTAGGGGGGCTGGAACCACGTTCCTTTTTTGTCGGAACCAGCGTACCATCAACAGCAAGCCCACTTCATGTACTTCAAGCTATGGGATGGAATGGGTTGAATTTCCGCTGGTTACTATCTTTTATCGTGCTTCTCCATATTTTTTGTTTTGAAATGGTTTCTAGCTTTTAGCTGCGGTCGGATGTCTTGTTTGTTTGTTTATTGCTTTTAGACCTCGCCCCTTTTTGTCGGCGTCCATTTTGTAGTAGGGATGTGGCGACGGGATGCATTTACTCTTTGATTGTTCTAATGCTTCGAGTGCCTTTTTCTGTTGTCGAGTTGAAGTTCGCTTGCCAGCAGTTAGAGTACACTAGCCCTTCCTTTCGCTCGTAATAATGGCGGCTAGGAAAGCTCCCGGGGCTCGAGAGGTGTTCAAAACAGAAGCTCAAAAGCGAACGCGGCGACGGATCCAAAAAGGATAATGAACATCGAGCCTTTCGCGGTCAGTTGGCGCGATAGAAAATCTGTCAACAGTTGCTACTAGCATCGATGTAGCTCTTTAGAGAGTACCTCGTCGTCACCTCGTCTAGTGCAAAGGATGAAACCGGTAACGAAAGCTGACTGGCCAGCATTTCTTGCTCTCAATCGAAAAATCCACCAGAAGCCACAATAAAGCAGCAGCTGCTGGTTCCGGTTCAGTGCAAGCGATCAGCAAAAACGAAACACAACGGTACGTCTTGTCGACCTCGGCCTCGTCTTCACCGGTCGTCGGTTGGCCCTTCCGGAACCGCGCGCGTTATGTACTGGATGGATTGGTGGATCGGGAAGCAATTATAAGTTTAACACGCTGCTGTAAACACATCGCCGGGGA
This sequence comes from Anopheles darlingi, assembly GCF_943734745.1. Taxonomy (NCBI): domain Eukaryota; kingdom Metazoa; phylum Arthropoda; class Insecta; order Diptera; family Culicidae; genus Anopheles; species Anopheles darlingi. The sequence continues at coordinate 45,949,108 of NC_064875.1, read as the reverse complement.
AGTCGAAACTCAATTACCGTTTACGGCTGCAGTTTCAGGTTCTCCTCAGGTTCTTCTCAGGGCTGGGAACGTCGTGGGAACGTCAAACAACATTTTGCCCGCGATTTCCCCCGTTCGATCCGGTTCCTCTTGGCTGGCTGGCGTTACACGAAGCCTTCCTTCCACTTTCTTGCTCACGGTCCCGGAAGCATCAATTCAAGACGAGGAATGGCAGAAAGGGAAAAGCGGACGCCTCGCGGAGAAAGGATGCTTCCGAACAATCGAAACCGCGTGGCGGCACGACTCGAGACAACACTCCAACCACTCCGGTTCGGGGGATATAAGTTTAATCCAGTCCCGGCGAGTCCGGCGTAGGGTGGTGTAGTTGTTGCTATTGTGTATTATGGGAGTCGAGTGCGGAGTGCGTCTGTCATCTTTCCGGTAGGATCCGGTGAATGCTGGATGGATCCGCCTCGGTTTTGACATGTTCGAGAGGTATCGGGCGGTTGGCATGTTTCGCTTGTAGTTTCTAGCATAAATCCGGGCGCAAAGGTAAAAGAAAGAGTAAGATGGAACCGGATAGACCGGAGGTAAGGTGGACCACTTGACGCGGGGGGGGGGGGGGGGGAGACTTAATACGCGAGATGAGTTTTGCGATCTCATCTCTTTGTCCAATTTTCTCAAGAAGCCCCCGGAAGGATGACAGGAACGTGAAAGCAGCCACTCAACGCGCTCGTCCGTCCGTCAAAGGTTCGTTGGTTTCAGTATGCATTCATCGCAGTAGTCGGCATGCCGAGACCCATCGTAGTAACCAGCGAGAGCGACAGCTGTCTGTCAAGCGACGTCACCATGGGTGAGTAGCGGTCGTGGTGTGGTCTGGTGACGCTCTTCCAGCCAATTGTTTCCAATCCTTTTTTTCCCCCAATTCCAGTGATGCATTGCCCGCCCCGTGCAAGAATATCGGAAGCATCGAACCGGAGAAGTACAAAGCTACGGTACATCTGCTGCCGGAAGCCGAAACGGAAGTGCTGAAGGATGCTCCCGGCAACTCGCTGCGGCGGTCCTCAAACCCACAACAGAGAGCGTCTCGTACCTCCGTCCCGACAAACCTCCGTTTTCATCGATCCATCATCACCGCAGGTAAAGGAAAAGGGTTGTCGCCGGGTTTTACAGACACACCTTTGTGGCTTTGTACAGAACCACATACACACACTCATACACATATGCATGCACGGTACAGGAATGTTTTATATTCGTCATACTTTTCATCCTCCCTCCCTCAGCGGTTTTTCCCATTTTATTACCCGGATTCGAACGGATTCGATTTCACGTGACAGTTTGATGTGGCGGCTCTGGCGAGCAAACATTTGACGACGGGCCCGTCGGCATTACCCAGTAGGCGGTTGGGACTATTATGTGCCCGCGCGGTACAGCTCGTTCCTTAACCTTTGCCTTTTCTATCCCTAAAAACCTTGGGATTGGATTTTGTTTCGTCTCGTGCAAAAATCCCAACAACACAAAATTCAAACATCGCCAATGGTCCCAATGGATCGGAGTGTGACCTCATTGCCCTTCAGCTGCAGCTGCTCCTCTTCGCCGGTGGTTTTGCGGTTTGCGGTAGCCCCACAAAGTCTCCGGGGGGCCGTGCGTGCTGTGCTGTGCTGCGTAAATATGTTTGGAAACTAATTTTAGTTGAGCCGAACCGGGGAGCTACCGAGATATCGTATATCCGTATCGCGCCCTGTGGTAACCGACCGACCGCCCCCCGATAGTTTGAGTTGTGGTTGTGCTGTGCTGTGCTATGGCCACAAAACTTTCGTTTTGGAGGGGGGGTGGTGGAGTGGACCCATGAAAGTGGGTTTTACTCGCTCATTAATGATGTTACAATTTCATGGAATTTATTTTAATTAGATCACCAAAGTAGCAGGCGGTGACGGAGAGGAAGTGGCCAGGAAGTGGCCAGGGCAGGGCACCGCGGTGCGTACTAACGAGAACGGAATGGAGTTCGGTACGGTCACGGCACGCCTGCCAGCTGGTTTGACCAACAGATGCAGTTGCAACGCGTTTACACGCGGTCCTGGTTCCTGGTTCAGGTTCGGTTTACTGTTTGTTGCGCGGAGGCGGGGTTTTAATTCAATTTTTGATTCATCTGCAGGGACGCCGGCATTAAGAGTGAAATTGGATTGCAATATTTGTGGCTTCCGTTGGACGGCATGGCACGGAGGGCAGACCGGGCCTGGTTGGCGGCGTTGCGGTTGGTCCAGCGATAAAGCGATGAAGCGGAGAGCGCTGAGTAGGATCTCATAAAAGTGCCTTTTTCAATAGTTAATGAAGTTGGTACGAGAGTGTTCCCAACGCTCCTGGTGGTAGCATGCAACGGATAGTTTCTCAGAGGCGGACTGGGGAGTTGGACCCCCCGACAGAAAGTCGTTAAGCTGCGTAGAACGAGTATATAGGCATGACGACCGACAGCCACCCCCCTTTTGCTGGCCAACCGGGCAGCCACCGGTTGAGAGTAACTTTGCCTCGGTACCAGCGCTGGTGCCGGTCTTGCCGATGAATGGAACCATATTCTCAACACCCTCCATTCACTCTTCCTCCCGCCCCGGGGGGGGAAGGACCAAATGAAGTTGTCAAAGTGTCTTACACTTTGCAGAACACTGGGCACACTGGCGCACTTCGGTACCGGCGCCACGGAACATCATCACATCGAAACATCGATACAATCCGTCCGTGATCCGGCAAATGGTTTGTGGCGATGAGGATGCTGCTGCTGCTGTTGCTGATTGCACTCACACACACACACACACACACCCGGGATCCCTTGATCCCTCATCGAGGGGGGGTTGTGCAATCGAGAGGCTCTTCGGTGCTTCGGCGCAAAACTTAGTTTAACGAACGGCTATTCAGCACCGAGCGATGATGCACCATTCCCTAGAGAACGCCCGCCACCACCATGGATGCCACTGTTAATCATCCAACACTGGTGCTGGTGCACTGGGAAACGCCCAGGCCCAGAACGTAACTGCGGTGTGTGAATGTGTGAACGCGGCCGCTTTGCAACGCTACCAAATGCCAATCCGACCATCGCATATCGGTTTGTTCGATCGCTGCTTGCCGGGCTGCGACGAGGTAGGAAAGGAAAACATGACACGGCACCTTGAATCGGGCATCCAATGGCGGTTCATGGAGCTGGAAAAGTGGATTGCTGGCATCCGGAATTCGTTTCTACGGAATCGGATCACCACCGAACCACCGTCCATCCGTCTTTGTGCGAATAGAATGCACCTTGAGCACCTTGCGCTTTACGATGCACTTGTGAGGAGGGGGAATTTTCCTCCGGATTAAGTAAAACTCTTCTTTCGACGCTTTCGATTCTGTTGCTTTACAGGGCGCCCCTTCCCTTGTTGCGTCCGATTGGAAAGAGAATGGACCGCGATGCAGCGGACCAACAAGCAGTCCTCAGTTTCAAGTGCGTCCTGGTTCCTGCTTTAATGCTTGTTGAAAGATTACGCATCATAATCATCAGCAATCACGGGACGGTTTAAAGACCATCGCCTCGCGATGAGGACGCGATGAGATTACAGCATTTCCAATCATTTTCGGATTACGACGGTGGAAAGTGAGGAGGAGCAGGAGGAATGGCAGTAAAGGCAGTACAGCAGTACGTTAATAAGGCGTTTCACTTACCTCGGACGATGTCAGGTAGCAGAGGCGCGAATCGGTGCTGTCGATGGATGCCTGTTGCACGATACCGTACCGTGGTTCCCGATCGCTCATGTAATCCGACCGTAAGCTGTCCTGCCGGTCAAACACACCGCTGCGGGGGGGGGGAAGAGAGAATAAACCGGAGACCGGGTCGTTAACCAGGAGTGCCCCGCCGCCTACTCGACCAAAAACCTACCGTTGCTCGAACGAATCCGCCCGGTTGCTCTTGTAACCGGAATCGTTGAGGCTCGAATCCTGACGCAGCGATGGCAGCGAATCCCACGGTGACCGTTTGTGGCCTCCACCACCACCACCGCCACCAGGGCCACCACCAGGGCCACCACCACCACCAGCTCCTGCACCGGCGGGACCACCGCCGGTGGTGCTCTGCGAGGACACAAGCCCAAGGCCGGACCCGGAACCAAAGTTGGAGCTCCCGGAACGCCACCCGTCCGAGTGGCGGAACCATTGGGCCCGGGCTGACTCACCGATGCACGAGGCGCACCGCGTTGTGGTCGAGTAGCTGTGGGGTAGAGTGGGGTCGCTAGATATGCGCATCATCGAGTGGCCTGTTCCAAGGGAGTCAATTCATGGAGGGGCGCTTAGGCCAAACCCTATACTTACTTCGAGTTGTGGTCGCTTAGGTAGCCACGGTCGCGGTCACGGTCACGTTCCCGTTCGCGTATCAGCTCGTTGCGGTCACTGTAGTAACCATCGCGATCCCGATCCCGGTCCCGCACCGTCACCGGCCGTTCCGTCCCGAGCCGATGTGGTAACGGCAGTGTCGACGATTTGGCGCCAGCTGCAAGTGAGGTGGAAGGGTGCACACACACACACACACGCACGCACACATTATTAGCACCATTTGGACGTTTGATGGTGATGATGATGATGATGGTGATGAATTCAAGCGTGAAATGGACATTCTCGTTTCCTCTCAGATGGAATTCTGGGATTTGTCTGGGATTGACTGGTGCATGGAAAACCTCGACCACCCCCTTTTGCGTTAGCTCGAGCTCGAGGACCTTTCCCAAAATCCCTCTCCCTCGCTAACCAGCCAGTCAAATCAAATTTAATCAATTATTCAAAATTTCAAACTCCATTTAGCTTGATTATGTTATGTTTGAAGTGAAGCAAGACCTATCGCTCGCGTTTGGGCTGGGCTAGACGCTCTACCTGGCACAAAAGTTAATTTATGTGCGTGCGCATTAGCATCAAAGGTTTGGGTTCGCTTTTTGGGGGGCTTTGTGGCATGCCGGGAGTTTGTGACAGCCACAAGCTACGCCGCTCGCTGCACGGGCTTGGGCTGTGGTCTTGTGGGATGTTTTGGCGGGGTGGATTAGGGGAACGTCATTTCAGTCTCGTGTTGCTGCTCTCGATGGTTGTAGCGATCAGCTTGTTTGATGCGAGCGTGCTTGACAGTCACCGGAATTGGGGTAGAGTTATCTTTATACTGAAGCCCACGCCGCTTGATGAGAATGAAGGGAAAGGTTTTAGAAAGTCGATTGCGTGAAAAAGGTCACCGTTGTGGTGGTTTGTGGGTGGATGAGGGGACGAAACAGTTTGGTGTCTATTTCGTTTTTTAAATCAAATTGAAAGAAGTTTGCGCAGTCGTTGCAAGTAGGTGGTGCGTGCTAATATTAGGTGTACAAATAGAAACTCGCCGTTTTCCCTTAAGGAGTCTAGCAGCTGCAAATTAATCGATAAAAATATGCAAAACCCTGGTAATTACAGCTGGGGCATCTGTCAACAACTCCCCAAAATCTCGTTTGTTTATTTTCACCCTGCTTTGAGTTATTCATGTGCGAACATGGCGAAGTTTGAGCCGAATAAGTGCCATTTGCGGGAAGTGTTGCTTTTTGTGTTTCATACTAAAAAAAAATGCAGCTGAAGCGCATCGAATGATAGTAAAAGTTTATGGTGAAGCCTGCATTAGTGAAAGAATGCGTCGGGAGTGGTTTTGCAAGTTCAAAAATGGCGATTATGACGTGCCAGACAAGCAGTGTCCCACAAACTTCGAAAATGCCGAATTGAACACTTTTCTGGAAGAAGATTCTTGTCAAACGCAACAGGAACTTGCAGACTTATTGTGCGTGACGTAACAAGCAATATCGCATCGGTTAAAGTCCTGGGAATGATCCAGAAACTAGGATACTGGGTGCCGCACGATTTGAAGCCGAGGGACATCGAACGGCTTCGACGGTGGAAGTCATGAAAACATACCTGGAAACATTAAAATGGTACATACTATCCCCCCCGCTGTACTCTCCAGACATCGCTCCATCAGACTACTATCTCTTCCGATCGATGACGCATGACCTGGCCGAGCAGCGCTTCCGTTCTTTCGAGGACACCCAAAATTGGATCGATGCATGGATCGCGTCGAAAGATGAACAATTTTTCCCACAAGGAACTCAAAAGCTGCCCAAATTGTAGGGAAAAGATGTGGCTAACTATGGCAATTACTTTGAAGAATGAGTTTGTAAGGAGTTTTTTACAATAAAGCCTCAAATCTTGAGAAAAAACGGCGGTTTTCTATTTGTACACCTGATATAAAAAATAAAAGACAGAAAAACTCGAAGTTTTCAGCTTATTTTGAACACTTTGCTGCTCATTGCTATGGCGGTTTTAACTTCAAGATGATTCGTACCATTGGTTCGATCGTCTAACCACATTTTTTCGACTAACACTGCTCGCAATCGAACCTTTTTTATGGCTCAAAGTGGTGTAATCCACGCGACACTTGTGTGAAGTCACGAGCAACATGATCATGTAGGTGCATGACCATATGTTAAGGATAGCACATATTAATGCCATCCAGACAGAAGCCTCTAGATCCATGATAATCTTTAAATACACCTGGTAGCAATATTTTTTTCAATCTTCGAATAACAATTATTAAATAATTAATAATAAAATTGTTTCGATAATATTTCGACTTCAAATAACTTGAAATTTAAGGATCCAGGTTTTTACAAAAAAAATATTTACGCAGAAACATAATTACTTAATTCTTCGTTAGAAAATCTAGAGTGGGTTCCCGTGTACCCGGGTGCCTAACGAAGGGTTTTTAATGTGGATTTTTAAGTAGAAATAATACTTGATTTTTGTAGTTCCTCACGACTAAATCCTCACAACAGAGTGTAGTTCGTTTTGAGAGTGCATTTATCGCAACCAGCATAAATTTTCATTTGTTTATCATATACAATTTATATCAGCGTGGTAAACTTTCATTGTTATGTTGTATCGTTACTTTTCAACAATATCAATCATAAAATCCATTTGGAACCTACATTCATGACTCTTCATTTTCATTTCTACATTATATATTAAATATGTTGGTGTTTACGATCATGTGTAACAAGGAAATAAGTTTTGCA
>NC_064875.1:45897041-45934541 GCF_943734745.1 Anopheles darlingi | reverse complement strand
CCGGGGATGTAGAAAATGGGGAGAGGGGTTGCGTTTTTGTTGTTGTTGTTGTTGTTGTTAGAATTGCACTACTTCATTCCGTCACGGCGGATTATGTATTTGTATCTTGCGTGTGTCGTTGCTGCGGCTGCGGAAGAAAGATTAACACAATTTGACAATCACACACGCACTCATACACACGGACAGACACACACACGATCGTTCGCACGATCTGTCTGATTTTTCACGGAGATGATCGTTCTGCCAACCTTTGCCCCCCACACCCGGTCTGTGTGTGTGTTTATGCCCTTCCTTCCTTAAGCTCATCCTCACTCTCCAGCACGACTCCCGATGTTCTCACTCTATCGCTCTTATCGGTAGTCCCTACAAAACGAAGTCAAAACCAACATGCGTAGCATCTGATCTGATCAGCCATCCAGGAGCCAGCTGCAAGCTGCGGTTTCGTGAGTTGGAAGGAGGATGGTGACACAAGTGGCCAATTCGCAACCCCACCAACAGCAACGCCCTCAGCGCCCAACACACGGTAAACGTTAGCGGCCTACATCCAAAGAATCCAGCTTCCGACAGTTCGGTCTCTCTCGTGGATTGTTGGAGAAGTGTCAACGGCTTATTACGGGGGATTTTTTGGTTCCCAAAAAAAAAAAACGGGGGATCCAACGCTAGCGCAGACACACAAACACACACACGGACATAGAACATCGTTCTCATTCAATCTTAAAATCCGAAATCCTTTCACACACAAGCACACGTACAAAACCGCACGCACAGACCACTACTGTCTCAGGCGCAAATCGATCGATGAGAAGAGTGAGAAGTCGCCATTCATTCACCTGCTCACTAGGGCGCACCAGCAGCAGCATCTCACGCGCGAGCGCACACACTCCCTCGCACGCACGCACGCACGCACGCACGCGCGCTCCCTCACTCACTCACACACGCTTGCACACACGCACGCAATTGCGCTTACGATCCGTCAACCCCGCGTATGCCGTCGCCGCCGTTGCTGCCACCAGCATCGTCGTCACCGTCGCAACCATCGCCGTGTTTTGGGAGATCCCCGAGATGCTCACGGACGGCCCCATTCCGAAGGCAGAAGCACCAGCAGCAATGGGACGAAATGGGCGACGGCGATGCAAAATGGACGTTTTGTCGGTCTGTTGTAAATCGATTTTCGCTCTCCGCGTGGATGTCACTTTGTGCACTAGCAAACCTGGTTACTGTGATTGTGCACGGCAGGAGCAGCGATGCTAGTGGGGATCATTCTAATTTCATTGATTGTCAGGAAGGGGATGCCTGACCCATTGGACATTGCACTTGGACCAGGTCTAGAACTCTAGAACCTCTGCGGTTGCTTGGATTCAGCAACATTTTAGACCACCTAAAAACACCCAAAAACACACACACACACGGACGCACGCACGCTGATTGGGGAATGAAAAGACAGGCTACGGCTACGTGCGTCTTGCGCCCGGGAATGGGGGGTGGCGGGTCGACTACGGGGTGGTCAGCCTCGCGTAACCTAATTTCCTGTCCCCGAAAACCACCAGCCGGATTTTGCACATCATATCACGCACAAAAGTTGCAGAATCGTAGCAGGCGACCGGACGACGGCGATTCCCCGATTCCCGGATCAAGACCACCACGGCACGTCGTTCAATCGACCGTTTTTTCACCTTTTTGGAACTGGAACGAACTGGAACCCCACGGAACCGACTTGTCACACACAATCCGAACAGCGTGCTCGCACGGCCGATGCTGCTGGCACTGCTGCTACACGTCATACATTCTGAGAGCGAACCGTTTCCCCATCCAACAATACCAGCATCAGCATCAGCATCAGCAGCAGCAGCAGCAGCAGCAGCAGCAGGATGTGAGTTGGCTGAGGATGCTCCCAATTTCCAGCTCATCTCACGTAAGGGTGTGTGTTTGTGTGTGTGTATGTGAGTGTGTAAGAGAAGAAACGTGAAGGGAGGAAGAAGCTGTTCGCATCTCTTTTATATTTAATCTTTCATCTCGCTCCGTTGCTTGTCAGTGCCGCTCGTTGGGTGGTGCGCGATTACTATCCTTTCGCGGATGCTGCGACCGCACAAACTCACACACATACTAGCAACCATGCTTTGCGCGTGTGTGTGGAGCATGAGAAAAGATTTTCCTCATCGGGCAGTGAACGAACTCACTGTGGTGAGAAACACCCTGAAATGAGCGTGGTGAGATGAGCGTGTCCTGCCGTGACAGAGAGCAGTGACCGCGTTCATCGGCGTAGCCGATATCCCTTCCCCCTCCCCTTTCTTGAGATGCTGCTGCTCCAACTCAACGTGTGTGTAGCACATGTACACACAGACACACATGCGCACAAGCGGGTGGTGGGCGCGTACATGGACGTGATGTGCACCGCTTACTTCTTAACGACGGTAGACGACGGTTGACAGATTATTCTACCACAAGTCACGCGCACACACACATTCGCATCAACAAACAAACTACACTCTCATACGCGCGCTCGCACACACACACACACACACACACCTACAGTCGCGTGTAGTACTGTGGCCTACTAATACTTGACCGTACGAACGGTGAAATGCTGCCGATGGAGGCGCCTAGTCCATCTCACGTTCGTCTCACGCGTGAGATCAGAGAGAGAGATTACTCGAGGCACCGAGAGCACCAAAAACGGCTACGTATGTGTGCGTGCGTACGTGTGTGTGGTCGTGGATTGTGCGTATCATCCGTTCGCTCCTGTTTGTAGAGGCAAATGCTGCCAACATTTCAGGTTCGGATTTTCCTCAGCTTCTCAGCTCTCTCTCTCCCGTTCTCCCGCTCTCGTTACGAGTGGCATTGGTCTTTCCTATTCGCGGTGCCGATGCTGACACACCATGTAGCGGCCATGGCCACTTTTGCTACAGTGTGCAGGTAGTATAGTGCAGTAAACAAAAAATTCATTCACGAAACTCCCTCACGGTTGACATGATAGTCGACGGGGTGGATGAGTTTCGATAGGGTTCCCGGTCCCGTTCCCGTTCCCGGCACTCCTGGCCTCCTTCCTCCGCTTCAATTCCAGTATCGCGAATCTGGGTGGATGATAATCTTCGTAGGAAAATCGCAGATTCGCAGATGCACGGTTCGAGCAGCAGGGTGCTGGCTGGGTGACAGGACGAAATGAGATTTTCATTCAATTAGAAGGTAGGCTATACCGACAATAGCGGAAGGTCTTACGAGACGATGCTGATATTAGCGCTGAAGAACCTATACCATTCTTCATGTTACGCCGAGTCGAGTGCAAGCTCATTGGCCGTACGTTCAAGTGTTATCACTGCAGCACTGCACAAAGCGCTACATTAATCACATCAGCACCTCCTAGGCTCAGGCTCAAGCTGCTGGCTCTAGCACCACCGACCTCTACCTACCTCTAGTTAACCCCACCCCTGTCCCATCACGAACCTCGTTAGCGTTAGCGAAATAGAATCGCTGAAAAGAGCCAGGACGAAGGACGTCGATGAGGATGAACTGTTCTGACTTCTGCGACCAACTTCATCATCGCAACGATGGTAATTGATATTGTGCAACTTTGTGTGTTTCTTGTTTTTATCGATTCGCGATGCCCTTCTTGCTGGCATCAGCAGCAGCAGCAGCAGCAGACGCTAGGCGATCATAACGCGCCGCGGTTGATGTGAACAACTTTAATTTAATTAGCACAACCCATCCATCTGAACTTGGTGGATAACGCAATCATGTCGGTTCGCGCGAGTATTATTGGTACCATTGGTGTCGTCAGTGAGCGAGACTCAGGCTCCGTCGATTTGTGCTTCGAGCTGCTGAAGGCTAGGCTCGATGCTGAGGTTGACTGAGGCGTAGTACGACTCGGCCACCGGGCCGGTACTGCCAAGCCCATTGTTCAACCGGCAACCGCCGACTTTTGTGGCTGTGGAGCATAAACTTGATTTATGCTGCTCGTTAACTTTGTTGCCTTTCAGTATTGTTTTTTTCTTTGTTTTGTTTCGGGTTTATGCTACTAACTGGCTCTTGAGGCTCAACTTGAGGAGCTGATAATGCGAAGCACGTTATGTGTCGTACAGTACATCAGATTCCCCTTAAGGTGATTCGTGAATCGAAGCAAAATACTATCGATAAGATAGAGGATAAAATATGATATAAGATGTCGATTGGAGCATTTTGTCTCTGCTTATTTATGGTTATCGTGTTCATAACATAGGCAATGCATGGCCCGTGCCGAGTGCTTCCGTTTGATAGCTAATTCGATGGCAACGGTTTCATCTCATCAGCTCTAGTACTCATTAGACATTTTGATGAAATTTGCCAATGCTTAAGCTGCGCTAGAACTCGGGTTTACAGCCTCCCGAAGCCTGAAGAATCCTGGGAATGTTGGCGGAGTAACTGTCAAGCCTGGCAACCTGGTCGGAGTCGTACCCTCTGGACCCCTCTTTACGACCTTCGTGTCCGTGCTTTATGAGGTTAGTTCTAACGATCCAGCGGCTCGATAAACCATGCATGAGTTGCCCCACTCACACTCGACAGCACACTCTGTGGACACATACAACCACACACACACTCGCACCCATGCACACAACTTTGATTGGGATCCCTGGAATCAATGCTCGAAAGTAATAAGCTGGCCTCCTCAGAGAAGAGTCCTTTTCCACCTTGATGATGGCTTGTTCGAGGGAAGAGGTACGATGAATAATGTAAATCAATTCTATCGGCGCTGCATTCGTGGGGTCCGTTGCAACGTGACGAGTGGTACACCTTTACACCTTACTGGCGTGTGGTTCGTGGAGGACTAGCTACGTTCGTTTCGCCCCAAAAACAAATCCAAACAACTGTTCTCACTGTTAACGATACGATAACACTCTATCTACTTGTACTGTACAGTAAGTGTCCAATAATTTACACAAGCATTCCGGCTAAGATACACGAACACACACACGCACACACACGAAGTAAGGCATAATGAGATATGGTTTTGTGAAGTGATTAGTAGCTCGAGACAGGATGGTGGTGATTACAGTTTCACGAGTCCTTATCCCGCTAGGACCATCTAGCTATGTACACACCCGCTCCCACCCACCCAGTTACAGGGAAACCATTATGCTAGTCAAGCGCCTTGAAAAGGAAGAATCACTCCCTTACACCGTTTGGCCCGTTCCAGGCCTTCCTGGATGCAAACCATCCAGCTATCAGACGTTAATTGTAATGTACAATACGTAAACGGATGATTCACAAATCGATAGCAATGTGCAATTTCCCTATCCCCATGAGTACAGTCGTGTTATGCTATGGTACGATGAATGCAGGCCGGACTATCACACACGTTGGCCGTTACCGAGAACGAAGAGTGAGAACGAGCGTGTGTGTGAGTGAGTGAGTGAGTTAGCGAGTGAAGGATTGCGATGTGAAACGTTGTATGTATGTATGCGTGTATGTACGAGAGCACACCTAACGAAAGCACGAAAAACAACCAAATTGTTCTAACAGTAGTCAAGCGTATGAGTTTCAGTTTTTCGGAGCTATCCTCACTTCAAATAAAAAACGCACGCACGACACACGGAGGAGGAAGCCTTTTTCGGGCTGATTCTGATGAATCTGGTGTTTCACTATGACGGTTGAGGCAACCAAATAGCAGCCCTCACCTGGCTCTAGGAATTGTTGTGCACCAGTGTGCGCTAGTTTCTCGCGCGATTGTCACGGATCACGGATTGTCCAATTGTTTGCTGTCACGATTGCACGACTGCACCGGCGACGTTCACATCCGTGCACTTCAATGTGTAACTAGATCAAGTGTCGCATGTTATGTTATGTTGGTTTTATGTAGCTAAAACTTTAAATCAAAATATGAAAAAAAAAACTTCTTGAGCATACATATCCCGAGGGTAAATGTTGATGAAGGATGGTGTTGGTGATCGTCGATCGTTTTTGTTGATGATGATGATGATGATGGTTGAGCGCAATCGAGCGCAATCGAGTAGACAGGTGATACATACAGAGACACACAAACGCGCACATGAAGGTAAGTAGAGAGAGAGAGAGAGAAAGAAAGAAAAAGAGAAATATATTTTTTTATAGATAAACGCAACACACAGACCGAGCAGCGTAGTAATACAGCCATTCAATTCAGATATAACCAAGCGGCAATAGTAGTAGTAGTAGTAGTAGTAGTAGTAGTTGAAGTAGCGAAAAAGAAAAGAAAGAAGAGAGAAAAGGAAAACAAAACCGAATTTAGTAGAAATCGTTGATAACAATTTCGTTCGAGAACTAGATTAAAAATGAAAAGAAACAAAGAATAACCAAACGACAAACCAACGATCGAAAATGCTCAGATCGCTCACGCAATCAGACGACGAGCGTTCTGTTTCGATGCACTTTCGATCGCCCATTACCACGGAAGCCAATGCGCGGCCAAAAAGGCCAATAAGAGAGCGAATAATTTTGTTAACGCTTAACAGGAAGAAACTAACGGTTGATCGCAACGCTTGCAACGCAACAAACAAACATCAAATTCGCAATTAGATAGATCACGAAAATTGGGTAACGGAAGAACCACTAGCGGTAATGAGCAGTCGGTAGCAACAATTGTTGCTAAACCGAAAACTGGTTCGATTAGCACAGCGGACGTTTCGAAGACCGGCAAAAATTCCGATACGCTGGGCGCGGTTCAACTTACGGGTTCAAGGTGTATGCAGGAGTTGAACAGAATGGAGCATGACGATCTATTACTGCAACAGCATTTCATGAATTGGCGGGTATTGCTGCAATCGAGAGGAAGAAGGAGAGTAAGTAAGTTATGCAGTGGTCGAGGCTATGTAGTATTTGCTCACTTTTTGTGATTTGTCCCCGAAATTCAACTAAAATAATACAAAAGGGGTTTTCTTTATCCGGTTGCCGCGGTTTTGCGGAAGCGACTAGCTTATTTTGACATTTCTACCCACAAGTGGAACGTTTACGGTAAAGTCTATTGATAATAGTATACATAGATCATGGATAATTGAAGATGTTGATGGTTTTACAGTGGCATATCACTTACTGCATAATATTATTTGAATTATTAGTACAATTTAAGCCATTGAATATTTTAATCAAGGAAAACTGTCTCAATGGCTATACAATATAGTGAGAGATAACTTTGTATGCGTAACGAGTCAAGTCACTCTCAATCGTTCATGTTTTTCAGCGGTTTAAATTGCACATGCACCAGTCTTCCTATTGAAGAGGCTACAGCTTGGGGCATTTCAAAAACCCAAAATTCCTTCCCAGATTTGAAGCACACAGGGAAACAAGATTGAAAGCATCAAAATCATGTAATCCAATTGAAGAAAGACGCTGCAACTGGACGCCACCCCTAACTAGCACCTAGACACTAGAGAGGTAATCACACCAAATCTCATTAGAAGTCCGGTAACGGCGTCCAGTGTTTCATCTGGTTCCATCTGGTTCCAGGTATAGGAGCCTGTAGTGAGTCCTGTAACAGAACACCGTACGATCGAACCATACCTGACGGATCCTTCAGGCCACAAAAGCCCACACAATTTTGAGTGTGTGTGCCAAGTCGTTGCGCCCGGTGCGGACTGTTTGTAAAGCTCCTGCCTCCCATCGAGACGGAACCGGAACGCAGCTTGCACATTTGAATATGCGATTACTCTAACGAGCTGCAGCTGCCTGCAGCTTATGCACTACCATGCAGGGAGGCATGGTGCCGGAGAAGGTGCTGGTGATGAGCGACTCGACTGATTTTCGGTGTGGCAGCGAATCCCCCGAAATCCACTTCACCCTATTCACGAGCCGCTGGCAAGTGGATTGCATCAGGCGCTTAATGGCCTAGGCCGACGACGACGACGACGACGACTCGCTGACTGACTGGTCGGCTGGTTGGTTGACTGACTGCTGCTGCTGCTGCTGTGCCAATCCACTTTTCATGTCCTCGATGTCCTCGACCCACATTCGTGGCGACTCACAAATCCGAACGCTGGATTGCAGCGAACGGTGAGATCGGTTTCTTTCCTCTTGCCCGACCTTGGGCGTGGGACAAAATGGCTGATGGCTGATGCTACAGTGCCACCTTCGACACCCGTAAGAGGCTCTCTTAGTTAACAGAGGTGTGTGTGTGTGTGTGTGTGTTTGGTTCGGTGGCACAGAAACGTTTGCAGCATGCTGCGAGGAACGTTGCAGTCGTGCCGCCATCGCCATACAAAGAATAGGAACAAAAAGGACACTCCTGACATGGTGCCACCCCGCGACTGGGCTACCACCACCACCAGCAGGGGGGTGGCCTCCATTAAGACTCTTGAGTCGATTGACTCTTGGCTGCATCGGAGTTCCGTCTTTATGTCGTCGTTCGTCGTTCGTCAAATTCCAGTTGCTCCTCATCCCTGCTTCCTGTTTTCATTTCACACCCACACACGGTGAAGGTGTGCCAGGATAATAGTTATTGTGTATGGGCGTGTGTGTGTGTGTGTGCTTGTGTGCTTGTGTGTCTGCTAGTGGCACATGCACCCCTTCGGTCACGCTAGATAGCGCACCGCACAGGGCAGGATAGGGAGTGCAGCTCGAAGCTCGAGCGGAACGATGTCGTGCACCCTGCTGTTCGGGGAAGACCTTTGGGGGCGCGAGCCGCAGGAGCCGGTGGACCGGTTTGGCAAATTGGTTCAACTTTTGCATCTCATTGCGGGAACGGCGCGAACGGAGCGGCGCCGGTAAATGAACGTCAGGCACATTTCCGGTTCATGGCGTCCACACACACACACGCACACACAGACATGCAGACACATGATACGGTCGGTCAGTCAAGTGGGGCAAATTGACCCTTCTTGCGAAAACACGCTGCTGCTGCTGCTGGTGCTGGTGCTGGCCTGGAAGTGGGGAGTGTTCATATATTGAGTTTGGCTTGAACACTCTCGAAGCTTAGGGACCTTTGGGAAGGGGGAAGCGCCCATCAACTGAGGGGAGGCAGCCGGTGCAACGTGTGTGACAGCGATGGTGAATGATTAATTAATAACCAGCGCTAGCGAACGTACCGGAGGAACACGATGAAGTCGGCCAGTCGGTAGGTCGATTGGTTTGCATTCATCAAAATGTTCAGCCACACCCTCTAGCACCTTTTGGTCGGAGTGGAAGCAGTAAGGCGTGTGTTTGTTTGTGTGTGCATTTGTAGTAGCGACTTGCTTGCTCAATCAATTAACGATCAACATGTGATCAAAAGGACTGCTTAGCCATTGATATGGTTACTTTGTCGAGAGCATTGTCAAGAGAGAGAGAGACAGAGAGGGAGAGAGAGCTTCATCCGAAGTAAGGCTGACACATTTAGAATTCTAACTGTAGAGTAACTTTAATTAGCTAATTAAATGCCGGTACGCCCAGCATTAAGATAATTGATGTTTGTTTCATTAAATGGTATTGCATTTAATCGTAGCTTATATCATAGCTTATTGTATATTTGCGGCGAGAGGCGTTTATCTGGTGTGTCAAGAGTAACCAGATAGCTGCCACTAGGGCTGATGATAAATTGTCGTCATAATAATCCTGGATCTTTCAACGAAAGCAGTTGTGTTGTCCTTCATTGTTATCACAAAACAGCAGTACACGGCCCATAATCGGATTTATCAGAAAGCGGGGATAAATTAAAACCACAAAACACATACTTAGGCTAATAGTAACCGACATTGGCGTTTTGCTATCAGCTTTCCAAACCTTCCCTTTTAAATGTAGTGTATGATTTGTACGACAATCCGGTTCATTATTTTAGTGCATCACTATGGATAAGCTTGATGAACCAAATGAATAGATGGGGGAAAAAACCACAACGTGATCGATCATGATATCGATGTTTTAGGAATTGAAACACAGATCACTCAAAGCATCGAAGTAATCATCATCAATAACATCAATAGAGGGATGTATTTTATAGTTTGGTACGAGATATGTTAGTGCAGATCACATCCATAAAACGAAGGGAAGTTTCAGGTAACATACTAGTCGTTTGTGCTTTCTGGAAGGGAATATTATCAACCTTTATATAATATAAGATACTTAGTATAATAGTGGAAAAGGTTACATCGACTTCAATTAGTTGGTCCTTCTGCAATGATCTGTTAGTGATACAATTTCTCGGCCACTCCACTCCATCATCTACCCCTCCCCCAAAACAAGTGATCTCCATTTCATTCGTCCCTTCTGCTCTTCCCTCTCCGGGGGTGGAACGCATCCCAACCCCACGCGGATCGAATCGAACGCACGGTCGAACGCGAATGGCGTAAATGGACTCCGGGATATCGTTATCCTATCCGACTAATCGCTGTGCATTATCGTTATCACTGTATACCTCGCCATCGTAACTTTCAGTGTAAATCCATGACAACCCCTGGGCCATTTACTCCTTCCCTCTCTCTCTCTCTCCCATCCCCCCTGCGGATTGATTCCGAACGCGCCATTAGGCGGACACTCACGCGTGCACACTATAGTCGGCCGAGGTGGCCGAGGTACTCACCGTAACTGTTACTGCCCCAGTTACCGAATTGGAATCAAGCAGGAATCGGCACCGGCACCGACAGATGGAATGGGTTGAGGTGGGGGAACTGGTAGTAGAAACACACACACACACACACACACGCACACGCCGATGTTGTCGCGGCGTGCAATTCGATGCTAGGCTTATTGGATTATCGTCGTGTGTAGCACTGTGACTGTGACGTTGGGATTTGGATTTGGATTTGGAGTTGTGCGGCAGAAGAAGCGGGGAGCGGCCCGGTCCCGGCCTAACCTTTCCCAGCACTGCCCACTGGACCACTGGTCCACTTTTCTGGTCGTCTTCTTGTTCCCGGGGGTGGGGGTCCCGGGGTGTGGTTCGAATGTGATTTTCCCGTTTTATTTGTGCTACACTTAATCTCGCTCACCTTTCCCACACTACACGCTACTCCTCGAATTCCTTTAACAGTTTACACGCAGCACATACACACACACGCAGCACACATACACATAAACGCAGCACACGTACCTAAATACACACATACACACTCACAGGCTTGTAAGTAACACCACGGGCAGGCTTCTGCTGCAGCTGCACTAGGGAGTTGCTGGGATGAAATG
Source organism: Anopheles darlingi (assembly GCF_943734745.1). Taxonomy (NCBI): domain Eukaryota; kingdom Metazoa; phylum Arthropoda; class Insecta; order Diptera; family Culicidae; genus Anopheles; species Anopheles darlingi. The sequence continues at coordinate 45,923,447 of NC_064875.1, read as the reverse complement.
GCAGAGAGAGAGAGAGTGAGAGAGAGAGAGAAGAAACGGATTCACGTTTAAACACACACACAACTCCTTGGTGGGGTAGAAAATTTGGAACCGGAACATGGCACACGCTATGCTGCAGTTATGCTTTCCTTTTTTTCTTTCGGGGGGACACAATTCGCGGGACGCTCCTCGCAATTATCGCAACTTCCTGCCCCACCTGTTTGCTACCATTAGCAGGCGTTGACGTTGCCCTTTGCGTTTCTTCCGTTCGTTCACTCGCTTGGGCAGCAGGCCATGCCCTGGGTCCACTATTACTACACCCAAAACACACCTCACTGTCTCACTCACTTCCTTCTTCTCACTACCATCACTTACTGGCCACAGGCACGCGTGTAATTTATTACAATTGTCAATTAGGGACGAAAATATTATGTAATTTTCGCATTCGCTCCTCCCCGAAAAACCGGACCCAGGCGCAGCCTTGCTTCCTTCCTTCCTGCCTTCCTTCTTTCCTTGCTTCCTTCACCTCTACAACGACGACGACGACGACGACGACGTCACGCTGCGCCCATACTGAACCCCCCCTTTATGCCTCAATATACCGCACAGCATCATCAGCACCTTTCACGCAAAACACTTCCTTTCCTTCGACTGTATGAAGAGCGCAGCTTCTGGTGGGGCGAGCTTTGGAGCTCGTTCTCTCGGTTTCTCTCTCTCGTTTGCTCTCTGTTCTCGCTGTTATCACACGCCAAAGTCGTCCTTTTTGGACCGGGATGGTGGATGCTGCTCACAAGGATGTGCGTTTTTCTCTCTCACTCTCTCGCAAGGAGTGCTATCCGTTTTGATCGCTCTCTCGCTGGTAGCTCTCTCTTTCGCTCTCGTTCTCTCGATGATAAAAGCACTCCTTTTCACTCTGGCACACCACAAACGCCCCATGACGCCCATCCCGAGATCGTTTACAGCATCATCATCATCATCATCATCATCATCATCATCGGCAGCAGTAGCACGTTCACACGTTCATTGCTGTGCTTCCGGTGGCAGTGTATGGGCGACGGTTGGACCGGATCCAGCATTTTTCTCTGCATCCGATCCGATCGCCCCTTCCTCCCCAAAACCCCGTTCACCAAAACACGATGTACGGGGTGGCCCCGAGGATGGGAATGTGTGATGGACCCCCAAAAAAATGGAGCGGAAATAAGGAAACCAACGAAATCCCCTACAGGAAGCGCGAGCGAAAGAGAGAGAGAGAGAGAGAGAGGGAGAGAGAGAGAGAGAGAGAGAGAGAGAGAAAGAGAGAGAGAGCTGAACAAATGAGCAAAAAGCATGTGAAGAGAGCAAAGGATAGCGAGCACTGGGCAAAGGATTGGTGGCCACCGCCCCAACCCGCAGTGTTGGCAACAGCTGGGATCACTCCTGGGGTGGTGGGGTGTGATTCGATTCACGGGATCTCACGGAACCACCACCACCATCTTCTATCCGCCTTCCACCACTATACACTCCCCTGTATCCGGGCGGAACCGGAAACTCTCGCTTGCTTGGATACCGTTCCGTGTTCCAGAGAGTGCGTGTGTGTGTGTGTCTGTATGCGTTACATGATTTTCACCGGGCAATAATGGCCAATCGAAGGACAACAGCACACCGTACGCTGCACACAACCCGAGGGAGTCCGAGGACCTTACTCGCCACTGCTAGCTATCATCACAAATCCCCAGAGTGTTGTCACACCTAAAACACATACACACACACACGCGTGGGCGTAGATAGACACAGAATCACGCACCACACCTTACGCGCGTTGGCGGAAAACCTGCACTGCACTGCAACGCACCAACAACCACGACCGCGACCACTAACGGACGACCACTACGACGATGACCCACGAAGTGTCACGTCACGTCACGCAACCCAACGCAAACCCTGCTTCCTGCTTCCTTCCTTTACTCGTGCGCAAACCAATCGATCAGGTCGTCGCAGATCGCAGATCAAACCGGTCGGTGCGTAGAGATCGAACCACGGCCCCGGGTCAGAAGTAGACGACGTACCCCGAGAGGAGTCGAGAGAGAAGGGGCAGATCGACAGCGACGTCCGTCCACGGCGAGAGTATAAATAGTTTTATTTATTTAGTTTGGCAGCGCCAACGCCAAACCACCAGCAGCTACCAGCAGCGGTCGGCCGAGCTGTTTGGTCGTCTAGTCGCTAGCTCTGGCGTAATCGTCTTCACAACCTCATCGTCGTCGTCGTCGTCGTCATCGTCGTCGTCGTCATCGGCAATCGTCATCATCGTTGTCATCGTCGTCGTCGTCGTCGGGATCCGCGATTCAAATCGTGTTCACTCTCGCATTGGGATTCATTCCGCTCTCTCTCTCTCTACTCTCAGCTGTGTAGTATCGGGGACGACTCGAGATCCATAAACCTTTATCAAGCTTCCCGCTGTCGCTGTCGTTGCTGCTGCTGCTACTGCTCGTCCTTTTGTGATGAGGATCTCTCTCCCAGTGGCCGAGGGAGAGAGAGAGAGGGTCACTCTCTCTCTCTCTTGGTTAGAGATAACGCATGTGCGCGTCTGCCACACCGGATGCACTACTCGGTTTGTTTCACGAGATTCACGAGGTCCTTCTCCGAGGAGAACCCCGATCCCACCGATCTCATGTATCCCCAGCCTTCAAGCAAGTTAACCATCATCCTTTCTCTGTCTCTCTCTCGCCATCTCGAAGACGGTGTAACGGAACACGGGACGCATGTGTTCGGGTGTGTGTGTGCGTATATGTAGGTTATCTGACGGGTGCGGCCGGAAAATTCGGTGCCGTACGGTTTCTTCGGCTTCCGGACGGGTTTGAAGGGGAGGATCAGAATATAGTGCCATTGCCATGGCCTTCTGAGCTGAGCAAGGGTTAACAACAACAACAACAACAACAGCCCGATTTCGATGGATTTCGTGGATTTTGCTAGGTTCAAATGCTTGCTTTGATGCAAGCAGAAAGTATCTTCACTTCACTTTTAACTTTTTTTAAAAACCGAATCTTGTGCAAGGTGTTGTTTTATGTCAAATTAGCCTTGGTATAAGAAACAATTGAAGACCTTTAAGCCTTGCGATGGATAGTTAATTACTTATCCAGTTGCTCTGCTTGCCTCCTTATCGTTACACTGTATCATTACGAGCAAATTGAATGCCGGATGGTGAATGTAATGGTATGGTGAGTAGCATAGTTGCATAACATCACGTGCCTGTGAGGCCGGGATTTAGTAGTACAACCCCCGGAATCCAGCGCAGTGTGTAGCGCACGCCTCCCGAGCCCCTCCCTCGAGTAGCCTGAGACCCCACGGATCAGCGTAGGTGAAAGGTGAAAGATGAAACCCAACACAACCGTGACGACGACGGCGAAGATGAGGAGGAGGAAAGCGCCGTGCCTGCGTGCGGCAAGCCAGGAATAGTAGACATTTTTGAAGAATTAAAAACTCTCCAACGAACGCATTCCATCGTTCGCACCCGGCCAACGCCCCGATGCTGGCGGTGGTGGAGACGACGGCGACGGCGTTGAAACAGGTGGTAGTGCCGCCAGTAGTAGCGGCCTTTGATCCTGGACGGCGCGCGGGTTCGGGACGAGGCTCGCCCGTTGGTTGGTTTGCTTGTTCGCTCCACAGCGCATCATCACCTCATGACGACGATGACGACGATATGGCTGGTGACGGCCGCCCGAAGTACCCAGCGGCTTGACATTCTTCTGCGACATGCGAGGCGTCACCGTGCCCCATCCACCTCACCCATACTCGTGGGTCGCTCGCGGGAGTAGGTTATGCTAGGCTACGGAATGCGCTTTCCGTTACATACAGACTCTCGGTACCAGTGGCAGCAACAGCAGCAGCAGCAGCAGCAGCAGCAGCACCGGTACCAGCAGATTGAGTTCTTTACTGGCGAACACGGTGGTTTACGGCTTTACCAGTATGCTGTATGCTGTATGCTTGAATGGTACAGGTACACATCATCAGCGTCAGTGAACGAGAGTGCAGCGAGTGGCTGGTTTTCGGTTTTCTTTTTACGTTTTACCTCATTTCATTACAAGCCTGTTTGAGGCAAAGGAGGTTCCTGTTACTTAACGGTGCAGCTGCTAGGTAGTGGTTAACATTTTGCACTTTACACTTTCATTATGTTAATGTTACAGGCTATTTGTTATCACAATTGGTTATACAACAAATAGCCTGGCTATTATTCACTTAAACAACTTGGTACATTCATTTCAATTCAATTCGTGTTGCTCTTGCATTGATACAGAATAATCAAAGGATGCCCTGAAATATCTTGTTCGGTTGTCCGATGGGATTATGCCGGTTCAAAAGAAGAGTGTTCAGTCCTTTTAATGTTTTCGTTTGTCTCTTTTTCACTTCAGTCGCAATAAATCAAGAGTGCTCAATAATTTGAATTTCTTAATTTTAAACTTTTTCTAAATAGAATCAATCATACGGCTCATCCACAATTACATGTGTTAAAAAATAGATCAACAATATACGTATTTTATTTCGGTTAGTGACATGTTTTAGGATTTTTTCCAAGTAAATTGAACCTGAAGAATACCTGGGACAATTCAAGAAAGTTTTATAATTTTTTATCAATCTAAGTAAAACTAGCAGATATACAACCGTTTGTTAAACCGCGTGGTTCAGCTCGATGCATCTCAGCGGTTTAAACCGTATTTTCTAAAACCCTTATTTCCCATTTCAATGTTCATCGTATCATCGAACCTAATGGAAGGATAGTTTGCAATTTAGGAAATTTTATTATTATCATCTAGGAGGTTTTACTTGAATTTGATTCTTTTTTACGGTTATACTTGAATTTGATGAATTCAATATAAATTATTATAGTTTTGTCATCAAAAAGATACGAGAATTGTTTTGCTCGAATGGAATGTAAGTCCCTATTTTGAATCCTGAACTATCAAAGGATACACTGACCTACATACTTCGATAGTTCGGTGTGATTAAGTTGGTTCAAAAGAAGAATATTAAATGTTTTTTTTTCCCTTTTTTAAAAGTTATCAAATTGGACATAAACATTTCTAATGTATTTATGCCGAAATCACATAAGTTTCGATATCAAATATTCTTGTAAGTGTTTTGAAGACTTTTTTTGCATATTTTTTTATCTCTTTGAGATCATTATTCATCACCCATAATTTTCTTTTATATTTCTAGCCACATCTATCCCATATCTTTTTAACTTTCGAAATTTAGTTTAACCTTTTATTTTCTTTTTTTTCATTTAGAACTATTCATAGATTACTTCCTGTTTTTGTTGAAAATTCGCAATCGTTCCTAAGCAAACAGCTTCGCTCATCACTCTATTAGTGTTTCAATTGCGTAACCGCAAAACTGATTGAATGATGTCTAGTAATAAGCTACCGAACGAGTGAACAATGAAACGAAGCGAAAAAAGGAAAACATTTCATTTTTCTGGATTCGCGCCTTCACGACACGAACCCTCTGTCGTTCTGCTGTGAAGTGGCTACCTTTCGAAAGGAAAGTAACGTCACCCATCTCATAGCCGCACGCGACCTGGACCATTACAGCGTGTTATAGGTAGAAGGTACGTGTCCATTATGTTCTCGCTGCTCAATACTCGCTGGATGGGGCCATTCTGTTCCCCGCTCGCCGGTATCTTGCTTCCCAAAAAACCAAGAGATTAAGGTCCTTCAACGGTGGTTCCACAAATCAGTAGCAGGAGAAAAAGAGAAAGAGAGAGGGAGAGCGAGAGCAAGCTTTCGTTGAGCGCATCGAGGGGGAAGCGGTATGCAAAGGCCTCTACTCGATGGGCCGTGTAGAGCATCGCTTCGTCGTCGTCGTCGTCGTCATCGTGGTCGTACCGTGCTCGAGTGCACCTCGGTCCTCAAGGTCCCAAAGGTTTTTGACGTGGAATAGAAGAAGGCATAAGAGAAGGCGTAGGAAGAGGCAGGAGAAGAAAAGCAAACGACAAACGACCCATCGACGGAAGGATAATGATAAGGATGGTGAAGGATCGAAAAAGCACAACACAATGGCGATGGACTGGGCCCGCGGGAGAGGTGGTAGTGGGTGGGTAGTGATCACACGCAACCGCAAGCTAAGCGGAATGGAAGAATATAATAAGCAAAGCGGAACTTATCCACCTTCTAAGGGGCCCCTTTACACATGCACTTGGGGCCTGAACAAGCCAAGACTCCCGAACCGGTCGCCCATTCTTTCTCCCTTCCCTGAATGCCACCGGAAGTCGCGGTACGACCTGCGGTACGGTTGGTTTTCTTTTCATTTTGCTGCTGCTTTTTCCTTCTTTTTTATAGATTTATGTGCCGCGAGGATAATAAATTTTTTGGAGGAGGGCACACGCGTGGCCTGTGTGTGTGTGTGCGCGCACACCACGAGGTGACACGGTGTGAGGTTGTGGCATCACGATATGGTTTTTATGTTTCAAATTTTCCTCAAATTTCACTTACCCCCTTTACTGCCGTCTATTTGTTTTTTATATTGCTAGAGCGATGCTCAAACGATATCGGCCGGTAGAAGGTAGAAGAGCGTACCAAGTGTATTGATATGTTCTATGCTCCGGCGTAAGCTCGAGATACTTTCACTTGCAGCGCAGAAGCCAGCATAGCTTGATATAACGGGCTACTTTTGACAAAACATACCGATTCTCGATCGATCTATCGACGCACCATGATGATGTCCCTCGTTCCGTCCCTTCGAACGCCATTCCCTTTTCTTCGCGCTCACGCTTCTGTGCCACCGTCTGTGCGGCGCGGCAACCACAGCCCCGGGAGTCCCGAGTACCCGCGATAAGAGTCCTTAAGGCGTTCCGGGTACTTAAATATATCGCTCTTCAGCGTCGCTTCCGCAGTTTCGTGCGCGCGCGTTCACAGCGTGCTGCTCGATGCTGCTGCTGCTGCATCATCATCAGGATGATTGGAAAGTGTGTGTGAGAAGCGACAGCTGGGAATGAGGAGGTGGTGTGCTTGCTTGGTCCGTTCCATCGCATTACCGTAATGAAAAACCATTGACCAGCCGGGAGGCATACTCTCGACCCAACACGTGCTGAATGGACGGTGAATGGCCAGCGAATGTGCGCCAATGTGGCATAAACCATGCAGAAACGGCGGAGTTCGATGCACTTTCGGGCGGGTGGGGGGAAGGTCTATCAATTGATAATAATCGATTAAATGGAGCAATCGCGATGCAAAAAGATGTGGCAAATCAATGAATGCACAATTAGGTACGCTCGTGGCCTATGATAGGCTTACATTTTATTTCTTATAAAGTTAGCTTGCTGGTCAATAACTTTGTGGCTCATTGCGAGGTAGAAGAGCCACCCCGGGGAGGGGGCGTTGGTGACGTCGCCTGGATTTTCCTGATGGTAATTCGTTGTTCGTTACTGAAACACTGCTTCGCATTTGCTTCGCCGCTATCGGAACTGTTGGCTGAAGGTCCTATTCTTTCTACCAGACGCACCATTGCACCTATACTATGTACATTTGGACATCCTAAAACACTCGACTGACGACTATTTGGTCCAGGATTAAGAACTAAACGATACTTACTCGCTTAAAACTAGGCTAGGCTAGGGGAAGGAAGAGGACAACTTGTTAAACGCTCTATTAGGCTCTATCGTAAAGGTATTTTTCTTCGGTGTTTGTTGCTGCCGACCGCTTGACGCACAGCGGAGTGTCGTAGAAGCTGCTGAAGGAATGGACAGGTACTCTGCAAATGGGGTTCGGATCCGATGTCCTTGGAAAATATAGAATGCAGTTCCTTTAACCCTGATGAGTCGGAAAATGACTGTGAGCTATGATGTTTCCTTCTTAGGCCGTTTTCGTGGTAATTTCGACGGTTACGGTTTAAAAGAAACGAGTGTTTTAAATTTGGATTTTCTTTCTCGCTCACTCTCACGTAAAAACGCGCACAAGAACGAGATGGCAAAAATGCCAGCGTCCTCTTGCGGCTACTTGTGTTTATAGCTCTGAGTTGGAGGGCTCAGAAATCTCGACTCCCGAACCTCTGGGTGTATAAACGAGCGACCGTTTCGAAAATTCGAACTGGAATTCAAATAAATCCGTTACATTCACTTTTTTGCACCGCTAAACTTTTGCAGCGCCAAAACCTCAAATCGAAGCAACAAATCAATCGCTCTCAATTGGATTCCTGTGGTGGCGGTTTCGTTGGGCAATCCGCTATTAGATGGTCCTGGCTTTTACAGTTATGGCAGCGCTTCGGTAGAGGACCGAGCGCACACTTTGAAGCGATATGATTCGCAAACTCTCCACAGTTGTAGCACCTGGGAATGGAAACGAAACAAGAATTAAAACATCCGGTGACACTCGGACTGTTGCACTCTCTTACCGCACTTTACGGAACCTTCGTTTTTTGCTGTACGGCCTGAAGTCACTGCCTTTGCACTCGGCATGCGCTGGCCCATAGACATTAGTCGCCTCGTAGCCTTTGCCCGTCAGCTTCGACTCGAACTCGACCTCCTCGTTTTCGCCCAGCGATCGGAAGCCTCCCATCTGGATGACACTCTGGAGAACAGAGAAGAGATAACCTTCAGTAGATGCACTCGGGAATTCGATCGACAATCGACAATGTACCTGGTGGACAAACACCTCCTGGCCCCCATCGTCCGGTGTGATAAAGCCCCAGCCCTTCACGACGTTAAACCATTTGCAGCGTCCTCTCCGTGGTCCAACGTGCTGTACTGTTGTTGGTGTTAGCGAAAAAAAATCGATCCCAAAAGGAGGGGTTAGTATATGCTACCGTTTGCCGGTGAAATGGATTGTTTCGATAAGAATCTCGGGAATGTCCGGCGCACCGGGACCAGAGAGGTCACAAAATCGCGGCTTAATGTCTCAGTCACATCAGAAAACGGTCCCTTTTCGCGCATTGTCCTCGCTTATGCCCTTTCCCTTCCCGAAGGATTCCTCAGCAAAAACCATCGGTAGAAGGCAGGTAAAACGAGTTATGAAATGGATCCTTTTGCCCGCGATCCTTCTCCGCACACACACACGCGCACAAAACGGTACCTAACGGTACTTCCGCGGCACGAAACTCGTCATTTCTGACAGCTTTCCATCGCCCAGCCGTCGCTTCGTCATACAATTCCAGTTTACGGCGTCTGTTACCGGCCAGCAGCAGTTCATAATTCGGAGCTTCTTCGGAGGAGATTCCTCGCGAAACTAACACACAACTATAGGACATGCCGGGACGCACTTGCCTTTGGCGTACACTTTTAACCCTCGCTCGTTTCGTGCCTCTCTCACATCAAGGGATCCTCGACGGTGCTTGCTGCTTGGAACCAGACCGGAAACCTGTTCCGTACTCTGTGGCCTACCTTCTCAGCAGCGGCAGGAGGACCTTATTAGCCCTAAGGAATGGCCTCCGGGAACCCTTCGTTTACAAGGATGTGAATAAATTATGATTAGAAACACATTAGTTCGTGGCATGCGCGAGCGCACACACGCACACACACGCACACACACGGCCCTCCTCGAATCTCTATGCCATCTTGTCATCTTCGCTCGTTGGTTCGTCCCCCCGCGAATCCCGGTTGTGTTGCTTCAATTCCGAAAAGCGTGTAACAAGCCCCGTGGCAGTACGTACATACAGGAGTTGGCTAAGAAAATGCGCCAAGACACACTGACGGACCCCACGGACCAAAAGAGTTAAACTCGCGGAGCGTCTTCCTTTGACGTCCTTTTGAAAACAGAGCGAACGAGGATTTGCGCCTCATCACCTTCTTCCAAGCGGGACCCCGTGGTTGACGGCGACGGAGGAAAACAGGTTTCTAATTTTCCTAATAAAGGATTATGCAAATTCTGGGCCTCCTCCCCGCGGGGCCCTACCACAGATCGCTACAGTTGCAGGTCACCGTCGTCGTCGTCGTCGCCGGGGCCTTATTCCCCTCAGGTGCGGCCCGTGTTTTGCAACGTGTTTTCCAATTATGAAACCTCGGCCCAAGAAGCCCTTTGTTCGCCGGTTGTTTATGTTTCGTAAGATATACGTGCACCGCACCGGGACCAGGAGCAGGATGGTGGCCGCTCGGCGCGAAGGTAATGATAGAGGCGTACCCAACGCATTTGTAGTTCCATTTGTGACATCCGAATTGATGAATGTGCACTTTATGCTGATCAGAGTAGGCGCTCTAATGTCGTATGGTTTTTTCTTACCTATGCTCGAGGCCTACTAATTAGAACCTCAAGCAATGCCTTTTAAAATACAAAACAACGGAATTTGACAGTTTGCACTCCCTGAAGATCGCTTCAGAGATCCTGAGGAGCCGAAGTCCGACGGAACTGACGTAACATAACAGCAAACGTTTCACGACATGATCAGACCCCTAGAGCGCACACTGTAGTTGACCTGCAGTTCGGCTTTAGTTTACACTTTCTAGCTTCAGTTATTGTCACTCCGCCGGGGGTTCCAATGACCTTACGCGCGTTCACCGTCACTTCCGGCCATCCGGACCCTATTTCTCACCGCCCAGGGTCTCTTAGCGTAAATCCCCGTAAACACCGGAAGGTATCACCGACTTTCGGCCGCCAAAAATAGAGATAAATGGTCCACCGTTATGGTATGGGGTCGGTATTGCGCTGTCTATGCCCCGTCAAAGGAGGTCACGTCGTGTTCGTTCGAGCATACGAGAAGAAACCAAAAACCAAGGAGGAGGAGAAGGAGGATCGATCTTTTGTTCCGCGTGAAGGGTGCTCGAGGTTTCTTGACCTTCTTGGGCTCATCATCATGACCTCCGACCTCCGCTTTCGACCTCGAAGACGACCCCGGCGCCTCACCTTCTAGATCCTGCTCCGATTCCTTCTGCACCGTTGTCGTCGTCGTTGTTGTTGTTGTTGTTGTCGTATCCTTCGCCATTGTCAAGCACATTAACACGTTAGCACTTGGTTGTTGCGGCACCGTTCATTACCTACTCCTCCTCTTCCTCGAGAGGAATCCAAGGAATGCAGCGATTGTAAACAAACGCCCTCAGACGTCGGCAACACTACCGTTCCGTTGAACACTACCGTAACGTAACCGAGGTTCCATGCACCTCTAGCCCCCTTTTGGCGTCTCCAGCACTGCTACACCCCGGAGTCCAGTTAACTAGAGCTCCTCCACGCACGTTTCTCGCCACATTTTTATGGGAAACAACTTTTTTGGGGGCCAACACCATTCACTCCCTCATTATCTCTGTCTCTCTAGCACGCACACGCACACGCACACTATCTCTCTTTCTCTCTCTCTTCAAAGAAAAGCGACTCCAAAATCAACGGATGCGTAACGCACGATGCGTGTTGTCACGAGGCCGCGTGAAAAGTGAACACGCGGTTCGACCGAATCCGAGGCCCGAGCCCCCTATTTTTCGGCAAGTTTGTGTGTCCGTGTGCGTGTACGTGCGTGTGTGTATTTGAGAGAGAAGGAGAGAGGGAGACACCATCCATTTGAGGCGGTAAGGTCGAACGAGAGACAGGGTCGTCCATCTCCGGTGCGGCGGTGCGTAGCCCTTAGCACGTGGCGTACGCACGAGCAATCGCGCGCCCGTTCGCGCTTCACCATCATCACACCGCGCCAAGGGCCGTGGCCATCGACGGGAGACGGGAAGTGGAGAACGAAAGAACGTACGGACGAACGAACGAACGAACGAACCGTTATCTCGACAGTGGCCAAGAGACCTGCGCCTTTCGGTTCTGTTCGCTCGATGGCGAAGACCATCGACGCCCTATGTTGCAATGCTCTCTAGAGCATCGCACATTCCAGGCAGGGGGACCAATGAATGAATGGGGCGCGTTCTTGATGGAGACGAGTGTGAGTGTGTGCTGCTTGGCAAGCGAGCATTCAAACTCTGTCCAAGACGCTGCTCTTGATGGTAAACTAGAAACATTTCGCTTTCGGTTTCGGGCAGCTATTTAGAGGCTTACTTGGATCTGCTAACCAGCCATAGCCTCTTATGTTGCCACTAATATTCATCACAGTAGCCAGCGCAAGTCGTTGTCACGATTTCCCCGCGTAACCCTCACGATGCGTCGTGGACTTCGGTTTCTTCGTCGCCGACAGATGGAATTGCGTCGTCACCGCCAAAAAACGCACGTTCGCGTTCGCGATCAGGTCACCAATACCCAGAGGGCGAGCCAAGATGGTGCTACTGGTGACTGGGACCATCATGCTCGCACGCACTTCCACGCGTGGCCTCCGCGATAGGTCGTTTCTGTTTTGATCCGGACATTTGTTTTGGATCCGCTGGATGTTTGTTTTGATTCCGGTGTGGTGTCGTCGAATTGCGTAAATCGAGCGACGCGAGGAGGACACGAGAGGCGAGTCGCGTTGGAGGTCGATACGTTTTCGTGGGGGGAGGCGACATGGCGTTGACCGCGTGTCGTCGCAATTTCGGTTGTGGCTTAAAATGGGTCAATTTCGCTGAGGAATTGAAGTGGCGTTAGTAGTATTCATTAACTACGAAGAAAGCAAAATTATTTTATTAGAATAAACGCGTTGAAAGTCATAACTAACTAACTTGAAGGTATTATCGGAAGCTTGACGATGTAGCTTAATTGGTAAAAGATTATCTGTAAGATTGATGTTCAATCCATAATTCTATCAGGGACATTTATAACATTGTTTTGCAGTATAATTGTAGCAGATGTGACCTTAAAACGTAATGAATCTTAAAGAAAACGGATTTTTAATTGAATGTTTTCCGTTCTCGCGTTCATTTGCTTGCATTTGGCACAGAACAGAATTCGTCTTCTTTGTCTTTGTGATGTATCTTGATGCAATACATGGATTTTACGGTTACTAGCAACATGCTGGTCGGTACATCCTTCCAAATTTATGATACGGTTCGAAACAGTAATTCCATCTACAACAAACTGCTCCCGTATAATGTAAGTAGAATGTTGTTGCCTCTTCATTTTCAATGCTCATCGTTTCAAAGGAGGACGATGACACTTTTTTCTCGGTGAGAAGGTGATGTTCCCCGAAAACCTCGAAATTTTACTCCAAAGACAAGGAAGAACAATGAACGCGGATGTCACCATAAAGGGATACGATCTTCAATGACACAACATTGTCTCTGCATCGCTGGCAGGCCTCCAAGTAGATCACTTTCATTGACAAACCAGAACCGGCGGTGTGGTATCGAGAAGTTCTCTCTCGAATAATTCAATCCCTTACCCGAAGGATATCCGCTCTGTAACGGATACGCTCGGAGTGACCTAATTTACAGCTCATCCGGATTCTAGCGCGTCACTGGCGGGTGACACGTGTATGCCCCGCCAGCATGCAAATCGTGGCTAAGAGAAAGAAACTCTCCCGTACCATATCCCTTGTCATTTCTAATTGACACTCTTACTCGCGGGACGCCATCAAGCGGCCAAACAAACACGCACGTCACGCTGCGTGCGGACCCAACCCATGAGTCTCGTTCGCTCCTGTCAATCAATGTCCGAATTATCGGACTACCGGTGGCGGAATTAACGCACTCGAGGTCCCGGGGTCCCTCTAGATCTCTTTCTAGGTTCTCCGATTCCCGGTGCTGAGCCTGTTCTCATTTGCAAACGAAAGGGGCCCACCCCACTGACCACTGATGGTTCGCTGGACCCGGGGGTCCTTTGCTAATCTCCCGCATCGCGCAATGAATGGAGGATTGTTATGATTTTGTTTTCAAGGATTGCGAATTAGATTTTTATCCCCGGTTCGCTTTTTTTTGTTGTTGCTATTCTATCGTTTTCCCCTTGGTAGGCGCGTGTGTGTGTGTGTGTGTGTGTGCACTGATGGCCACCCCACCCGTCGAACGATCGATCGATCGATGACCAACTGTTAATGCGATGATATGAAAATATTGCTCGAAAGGTAGACAAAATACAAATAACGGAAAATTAACCTCAGCGCACGAGCCCGAGCTCCGGGTCCTGGAGGGACTGTTTGGTCCTTAAAGGTTCTCAATACATTTCTCGACCTCTCTTTTTCTCTCGTTGGAACTGGACCATTCACCTTCTCAGTTGGTGCACTTGGTACCGTTACCGATGCTGTCGATGGTCGATGTCTTTTGAATTTTTCGGGATTTTCGTCAAGCGGAACGCAACAAAAAGGGACGATGGTGGATGGTGGACGGTGGGCATCGGTCGCCCCCGGACCGGGACCGGACGGATCGATACGGACGTTCAATCGTAAGCGTTAATCCGCTTTTGCACTCGCTGCTCCTGTGCACGGGACAGGCCAGGATGCGTTACATCGGTTGCAATGGAGCGACGCAGCGTGCAGCAACATCAGCAGCTGTGTCCTGTGGATTGTGTTGGGGTGGTCAATTGCGGACTGGCTGGTTTGTATGGGCCCGAGCCACATCGGAAATCATTTATCGATGGGATGAAAATAGAAATAATCACGATAATATAAGCCAGTGTTAATGGCCATAGCATTAAGATATTTCCAAACCATAAGGTTCAGGCTAAAATCTAAAATGTATGTATGGCCATTTTATGCATAAAGAGGAAATGGAAAAACCAAAACTAATGGAGATAAGATAGATGAATTCGTTTGGAGCGTGTTCGTGTGTGATGAAACCATCGATATTATTATATTTCGTTAGTTTGATATAACAGTAAAACTTTTTAAGAACATGAAGACGCAGTTTAATAAACATACGGCTCGTTCATGCTCACACATGATAAAAAAGGACACAGTTTTATGAAATCATACCAATATATACAGCCACGACATATGTAAATCCGTGAGAAGCATTTATGGAAAAAATGACTTTTTGTGAGGTCGCCATCGTGCTCGAATATCTGAGATATACAAATCGATATAATTTCCTTAGGTAATAAGTTTCTCGAGTTTACTTCCGGCTAGTTTATTAAAAAAAAACCAACTAAACTATGGGTAACACACGTTTACCTTTGGAGTACACCATCAAAAACAAAAAGCAACTTAAATATATGCGAGAATAGGCTCGAAAATGTGTGTCACAAAGAAGTGTAAAAACTAAAATAAAAGCATACGCAAGGAATACCTTGAAAAGTGCAGCATCTTTGGTTTAAAAACCTATCTAATTTAATGAATATTCCTGAACTGATTGACCTCATTCTGTTGGAGTATAACTCACCCCAAATAGTATAGGATGTTTATTAAAATAAAGGCCTAGCTGACGAGACGTTTTTTGCATGACGTTCTTTGCACTAATAAGTAGCAAATGACATCCGGACAGTCAGAACAGTATCGATGATTAGCAGCTGAAAGGGCTCTATCTCTTAATAATGAATGATACTTGGACATTGCTATCAGAAAACCTCTAAATACGTTTAAAATCATTCAGTTTTCTTATCATATAGATGCTCTTGCGAACCATAAAAAGAGCTCATCCACTGATTGTGTGTGCATTGTTTTTAGCACATTTGTTAAGAAGCAAAGCTACAGTTCCTACTTTCAGTGGAGCAAATGAGCGATATTAAAAATCTTTACCTCTAGATATTTAACCACAAATCCATCATACGAAAAACACAGGGTTGGTTGATTGGAAACATGAATACTTCTCGATACTGCCATTTTGGTATGCATGAAAACATAAAAAAAGGAAAATTAAAGGGCGCTTGTGCGCATGTGCGCAATGAATGGAAGGACACATCTATCATTATTGTAAATTTGGGCCTTCCATCTTGCATACATGCGTAAAGAGGGTTGAAAGGGCTTCCTAAAAACATTGTTATTGGCCTCGAAGATAGGATAAACCGGATATCGATAGCTACATCAAACAATCGACCGGATCCAGAGGTCAGATCGTAAGGCAAGAGCAAAAAGGTATGCAACGAGCGATTGTAGAAGGATATTTGTCATATCCGTCCGTTAACACTGCTCTACACCGCGAATGATAAATATTTTCCTTAAATTCATCCTTGGATTTCATATCTCCTTGAAAGTCTGTCACGTGCCCTATCGCGCCCCTAATCGATTGAAAGGCACTTGGCCGGCACATCGCTGACCACAGCACTTACCGCTGTAGTGATGAGAAACCCTTCGAGGTTACTTGGATTAGCCTAACACGAACAAAACCCAGCACTTTACTCCGGCACGGCCTCCTGAGATGACAACTTCATCGATCATCCTCACCGAAGAGGTCCCACGAAAGGACATGGAGCCCATGAAATGAGGAAACCATTTTGTTTCCATCGAGCCCCGTCCTTGGGCTGGTTCGCTAAAAAACGGGGCGGTTGCATCAGTCCCGATCGAGATGGTAAAAAAGTGCCTCAAACGTGGCTCGGCTCACGGTGATTGGTCCGTTTTTTAACGAGTGCCTCTCCGAGCAGCGGAACACTGAAGCACCCTTGTTGATTTCGTCCCGTTGACTCATGTTTCTCATGTTGGCAATGCGGTCGAATGGGCTCGGTCGAACGTCAAGTTCGAGCCACGTTCGAGAGGGTGCGGTTGGAACCCCTCGTTATAAAGGCCCTGAACCCTCCTTCTGCCGTGCGCCGTCAGTTGAAACATAAAGCGCGAAGGGAGCATTACAAGGATGCAAATACACACGCAGACTGTGCCCTACAGAGGGACACAATCGTCCCGGCGGCCCGTCATCGATTCGTTTATCGGGTGTCCGGATATTGCGGCGCCGAGGGGCGAATGGTGTAAAATGGAAGAACACACTCGCACACAAGCGTGGCAAACGTGGCGATGAAATGGCCTAGGGGGCACGCGACATACCGATTCGGTGGCCACCGTGGCAGCCGGAAGATGGAATCGAAAATTTGCTCCGAATGTGGGTGCGTTGCATTGTGTGAACATACGGGACTTTGGTTCATCGATTTAGCATCGAAAACGGATTCGGGAACCTGGTTATGGTTTGCGGACACTGTATATGCTGTGGCATTGAGGTAGAACTGCGTTACTCCTATATCCAGCATTAAACCCTTCGAACTCCTTCTTATCTTAGAATAATACAATGGTTAATGCAATAATGAGCCGAATTTCATCTGATATGGCTAAGAAAGAAGCAACCAAACAGAGTTGTGGTAACGTTTATCGATTACAAGTAGATTCGCTGTATGCATAAGCCTAGATTGGATTTTTTTCTAGTCAAATGATGCTGCGTCAGCTAAAATGAACTAGTTTTCTAATAAAGAATCTTCCAATTACAAAATACTAAGTTCTTTTGCTACAGATACTCAAAGGATGATGAAAGTCCTTTTAATTACATGATTTTTAATGGAAAATTAGAAACAGCATTTTGAAATGCTATTAGGAATGTAATCAGTAGAGATCAGTTGAGTATAATGCTTTCCTTGAGATCCTTAGAAAAGAGAATTGGGAATATTGAAGCAAAAATGACCAACTCTTTGCGGCAAATAATAGAAGTCGAACTCAACTAGGTCTACCCAAAAACACTAAAGCAGGATTCACCAAACGCATGTTACCTACAGTTCCAAGCCAGTGTTGTTCATAAGTCATTATCAAAAAAAAATTCTTATGACATGTTTAACTCTTCATCTGTACATTGGAATAATAAATACTAGCTGCCCCGACAGACTTCGTACTGTCTTTGATGGGTCGTGGGTTTATCGTAAACAGAAACTTGAAAATTTCAGTAGATATTATTTTATTTATTCCATCATTTGGTCCTATTCGATTTATCAATGAACCAAATCAATAGTTAGGTCTGTTAGTGATGTTGGAAATAGAGATGCGACGTGATTGTAAATATGAACTGGAAAGTTAAAATGATGCTTGAGTTTAAAGGCTTTGCCTTTCGGGCTAAGTGATGTCATTTGGGACCACGAATTATATTTTCCCAAGTTTTTTTTTTTTATAAAATACTTTGACTTTAGTGTTCGGTTTGCACATAGCTCGTTAAGTTCAAATGGTGGTATGGGTCAACAACATTACAATACGACACATTTGATCCATTTTTCCGGTATTCAGCCTACGATGATTTACATAGTCACATGGTAGATCATAACTAAAAGCACCGCACTTCAAATTTATTCAAACGTTAATCGATCAGATCGAGGGTCTTTCTTCTCTCTCGGACATTCTCGGTGATCATTCCAATCGCAAGCCGTTCCTGATAGATGTGTTGGTATTGTTTTCTATTACTATTCGGTTACTGCTCCTTTATATGTTTGTGCATGCAATTCCGATCGTTTACCATTCATAACCCGCTACGTTGAAAATCGTCAATGATAAGAGGCACGTTAATCAATAATCAAAAATTAAAATAATTTTTGATCAATTCAAAAGCCGTGGCCACACGGGGCGAAAACCCTAGCGCAAACGAAAAAATTAATGCCAAAACGGTTTCGCTTAACCCTTACACGCTGTCAAACTTTTATACGTCCGCGGACTTTTTCGCTGAACCCTTGACGCTATCGAACGCTTTATTTACGAAAATGTAGGTTCTTTTCGTATTGTTTTTGCATTTTTAATATAAATATAACAGCAACAGCAACAAAATCGTTAAAAACTGCAAAATTTATTCGGAAATCAACTTCAGCGGCCAAAACACAGATGAAAACAATACGTTTGACATTTCGGCATAAATTTTCGGGTTTTTACCCCTGCCACACGAAGCGAAAACATTTTGGCATTAATGTGCAAATTTGCGCGCAAATTTTCGCTCCGTGTGGCCACGGCTAAATACTTCACAACTGAATGAGTTTTTACAATTGTTTCATGTAAATTGACTTGTGAAACTTAAAGCAACTTCTTGATTAACTAATGACTTGATTGAACTTAAGAAATTGTTATGAAAATTAAAACCAACAGTAGACACACCAATAAAAAATGGTAACGATTTCTGCAGCGTTGCCGATCCCATTGTTATCATTCCACCGCAGGCTCTCTCTCTCTCTCTCTCTCTCTCTCTCTCTCTCTCTCTCTCTCTCTCTCTCTCTCTCTCTCTCTCTCTCTCTCTCTCTCTCTATCTCTCGTTCTTCTATTGTTTTTATTCGCAACTATATAACTTTCCCACCCATCACTCTGGTCTGCAAGATGTACTGAATGGAGGGTGGTGGTGGTGGATAGGTGAAAGAAGCAATTTAAAGGATATTAAATAAAACCAACCTATTTAGAGACCATCAAAACCTACGAAACGATACCCATATTGCCCTAGGACGTATTTTAAGGATTGGGGTTGTATGGAAGCTCCCCTTCCCCCTCATCCGATGTAGACCAAATTTTGTCCCATAGTTTCTCAGATGACCATCAACAATTGTGCAAGTTTTAATGGTATTCGGTTCATAACTTGCGGAGTAATGAATGTTTTTAACAATCAAGTGTTAGGGAAGGGCATGAAGGAAGGTAGCGGGGGGCTTCTAACCATGCCTATAGCACTCACCGGCCCCAAAAACCCCCACATACCAAATTTGGAGTCAATCGGTCCAGTAGTTTCGGAGTCTATACCGGACATCCGGACAGACACATTCATTTTTATATATATAGATAAAAGATAAATGATGGTAGTGTTTTGCATTGCAATTTTCGGGACATTTATAGCGGAGATTTCCCAATTCCATGCAAAATCATAAATATTTTTTTTTAAATAAACAGTCGGAATACTGAACGCGGGTCCAAACTAATAAACTTATCTGTTTTGATCTCCGGGTAATCCTTTCTTTAGATGATTCGCGTTTGGACAGCAGCGCCAAACAAAAAGAACGGAGAACTTCAAATTTCTGGTTTCTTCAAATTTCCACCAAAAATTCAACATGACAACATTTTTGCAATTCAATCGTTAAAAAGAAACACTTTAATTGTTTTGTTATAGCTGTTCGGAAAAGTGACCTTTTTTAAATCGAATTAACGTAAGCACCTTTCATTTTCTGATCCTCCTCCCAAGGAAGCCGCTCGTCCTCAATTCGATAGCTGAAATTCCCGTTGGTCAACTGTTCCCATACCGGGTTCCATTAACAGAGATCTTTGATTGAACGTGCCATCCCAAACGCACCTTAACTTGGAAACGCACCTTAACTTGGAGGCTGCAGTGTGCTCATGAACAGAGAGCGAGAAATGCAGGATTCAGACTCATGTCGCCATTGCTGTGAAACATGCCGAAACAAATCTAAATGTAGCATTGCGAAATGATATTCACTGCAGCATGACTTGTTCAATCTTTTTTCTATTTTAAACTATTATAGTTTTTTAATTACTTAGTATTTATGTTCTCCAGGAACATATGCTCTCAAAACTCATAAAAACTGAACGAAAACTGAACGAAAAACGGCACATTTAAAAATTCGAAAACATCAAGAAAATCATTACAAGCTAAACATATTCAAGCAAAATGTTTCGATATGTTGTTTTTCAAATTCGAAAAAACCTCAACGCCTTTAAAACGATAAAAATCTTTTAAAAAAAGGTTTAGGAAAAACAAAATCAGCTAAGCTCTAACCACTATGTCGACTGTGGTCGTCGGGTGCAACGTTTTTTGTTTATAGCGGGCATAAAATGCAAAGGTTTTATAGCGGGCATAAAATGCAAAGGTTTTATAGCGGGCTAGAGCGGGTTTATAGTGAAAAATACGGAATAAAGCGCGCGGGCTTCCTTCGTATCTATTATCATCTTAGTGCCAAACCGATCGGAGGAAGCACGCTTTTTTAGCCTGCTCAGCGAAGCACGTTTAAAATTGGTTTCCCCCTTTGTTTGCCTAGATCCGAAATCTCGCCGCCGTGGCACCGGCGATACACTACTTACTGATTTTATGGATTAACTTGCCTCTCACTGTCTGGGAAAGAACTAAGAAAAGCTGGGTTGTTGAATGCCATTAAATGAAATGTCCAGTGCATCGATGCCTGCTTTGTGTCCTTTTGAGATGCTGCTAAAACCAAAAACCAGAACCCACTTTGCGGACATTTTATCGACAAGCTTTACGCCAGTCCCCAAATTCCATTACCCTAAGGACCACATATCGTGCATGCTTTTAAATAAACGAAAGAAAGAAAGAAAAACAATCTGAACAGCGGCGGTTTGAAATTTTATCGGTAAAGACTTTCTGTATTTTTATAAAGAGTTTTTTTTTCTTTTCCACTCGTTCCCCATTCACGCAATGCAATGGTTTCGGCTGGTAAGGAAAAGGAGCCACGAGAGGCTGATTGATATCAGCACACCGCGGTCGCTCTGCCTGCCCTGCCCACCAGCCCACTCACACCCCTCGAGCTGCACTTAACGATTAGCGTAAATGTAATCCGTACTTACTGCATAGTTTTCTTGTTTTTTGTTTTTTAAATTATTATCAGTTAGGTAGCGTGCGTGTCTGTGTGTGTCTGTGTCTGTCTCTGTAGGTATTTATGATTTCGTTCCCGCTCGATACGCTGACCGCACGCTCTATCGTTAGATAATTTCTCTTTCCATTGTTATCAGTTTTTCAGTTCTCTCCTTAGCTTATCACTACTCATCACACACACAAACACACACCCAGCAACATCATATTGCATGATGATCAGCTCGGTTCTCCCTCCTATCCCTCGGCTCTTTATCGCATTCCCTCCCTATCGTTCTATACAATATCAACCTGTAGGCGATCCGTACATACGTCTGTCGGTGTGTTTTCGTGTAGATGTGTTGCTCTCCTTTCACCCTGTCTTCCCCGAAGTCTGCGTCTACGAGCTAGAGAGTTAAGCTAATTGTTACCTCCTTCCGGCCTCATCATCGTATAATGCCTAACACTACTACGCTATTACCCTATCGCGCTAATATTCCACATTGTTTGCGTTGCATTCGTATATAGCTTCCTGCTTGTGAGTTTAGTTTATGACCTTCTGCCTAATCCCATTTCGTATTCTGCTTCTTCTCCGGCCATAAACACGAATAACACATAAAACAAAGAAACGCCACCGAAGATACACCTAGGGGGGGTTTACTGTTGAGATACTATTGCGCTAACGAATGATAACACACGCGCCCTCACGCGAGCTGCCCAGCGAGTTGCTCTACGAGCCGCGCACAGGAAACAGTGTTCAAATGCTGTGAGCGGTGCGGTTGAAGCTACTACTGGACAAGGTCACACACAAGTCACACGCTTGGAACGCTTAAAACTGGGGGGATAAAAATTAACACGCTAAACTCAAATTAATCAGTCGGTTGCGCTTGCCGCAAGCAGCAAACTTCATTATATCCTCATTACATGCTTCACTTCTAATACATCGAGCAGCGGGTGAGAACGCATTTTGAAAATGGACCACACTTCGCTCCCAAAAACGGGCCGAGGTCTCGGGGGGGGGGAGCGGAAGAAGGAGATCCTCGACATACAATATGCCGGATGATAGTCCATGTTTGTTTGCCTCTTTTTATGCTTAACTTTCACTCTCTCTCTCTTTCTCTTTCTATATGTTGTTGTGTTTTTGTTATTTTGTTTGTTTTGTTTTTATTAAATTAGGTGTTTGTTTAACTACTCTACTCATCTTCGCGACTCGCCTACCCTTTCTATTGCATATCTTGCGGTACTAGTGGTACTTATGGACTAACAATACAAAAAAGGGAAATAACGACGAAAATAAAACGAAACGAAAACAAAATACAAACAAAACAGGAACTCAAATGTTCAAGGATGTGGCAAAAATAGATAAGAATAGAAAAAAAAGGAACCTGAAAACGTAAAATAACTCCATACGGAACACGGTCGCACACGAAACACTGTTCCCAGCCTCTGATAGGTAATAATTGAAAGAAAAAAAATCACGATATTGGGGGAAAAAGAGGGAATAAAACGATAAACACGTCTACAAACAGTGAAGTGGCTAGCGGAAGCAAAGGCCAATCAGTCTCGTGCGCTGCGCTGCTATAGTTGTGGGTTTTTTTTCGTGGGGTGATGTTGTGAGAGATCAGTTGCGAACGGAACATCGAACTATGTGGATGGCGATCGCGTTTTCCACTTACCACAACAACAAAAACTGAGACAAAACAATTGCAATTCGTTTGCTTGCTTATCGCACGCTCTCATACCAGGAGCCGATTCGTAAAATGGTGTAAAATATACAAATTCTCTCTCTTTTATCCTCCTTATCTCTCCATATCGCTCACTCGCGTGCCCATTCGGCTTCATCCCAGCGAAAGCAGCGCGCAAGCTGGCTAACTCTGGCCTAGTTAAAGGAGGAGCACTCCGTTAAATGGGGGATCAATATCAATTATGCTCATGTTTAGATAAATATGCCCTGTCTGTCCCTAGTCAAATAGCACCCATATGTGTTCTGCTCTGCATCAGGTCTGTATCTACTGCTGCTGCTGCTGCTGCTGCTTATCTCCTTAACTTATGTTTTGTTTTTTGTTCATTTTTTGTTCCGTTTTTCAATGATTTCTCTTCAGCGCCCTTAAGCTAGCAGTTGTTTGTTTGTTTGTTTGTTTTTTTTTTGTTAATTCTTACTCTGAGTTATAGTAGGTATAATATTTAGAGCCCTTCCCGTCCACACCAAACATTCGAGCTCGAGCACGAGTCTCCGCGATGTGGTGGAGGAGTTCCGGGTTCTGGAAAAGCACCGATCTTCAGCTATAAATCGTAATTTTCAATTACATCCCCCTCCCGCTTTCTTCTACCGCTACGCATGTATGTGTGTCTGTGGGTAAATGTGTGTGAGTGTGTGTGTGTGTTCGAGTTCGAGTTGTCAGATATTCAGTTCCTGGCTGGCCGTATCCTTGTACGTGTGCAGTAGTACACTAAGGTGTTGACTTGCGCGCCGTTCCGGGTGTGCAGATTGCAGAAAGCAAAATCATGCCACCGAAACATCGGATCGACCCTCAACTATCACTATCATCAACCACAATATCGTCATCATCATTATCATCAGCTCTCATCAGCATAATTTAGTCTTCAATTTCTCTTGACCGCCTGCATCACGCGGCATCCAGAGATCGTGGAGAGTTTTTTGCGCATCTTCTTCCTCCCAGCATCCCGCTCCCCAGCTCCTCACTTTTTCTCTGCTCTTCTGCTCACCCTCTACGCCCTCTCCTCTCCACCAGTGGTGGAGTTACTGGTTGCTCGTGTTTTGGATTGCGGTGTAAAAGAACAAAACAACAAACAACAACGAAACTAGCATATCAGTCTCTGTGGGCGGCTGGCGCGTCCGGTATCTATGGGAACATCTCCTTTGCCTTCCCTATCCTCTCCTTCCGCCATTGCCTGCCGCCATTCCCTATACACTATCAGACTTCGAATTTTGATCTTTGATGCGTTTCCCGTTTTATCTACAAGCTTCTCGGGGGCGGCTGCCTTCCTATTTCCGCTGTTTTGCTCTAAACCTGCACGCACACAAGCACACACGCACACACTCACTTGCTTAGCTTGCTCTAGCTCCCTCTCTCTCTCTCTCTCTCTCTCTCTCTCGCTATTACTATCACTAATTACTATCACTAGTATACTAGTACTATTACTTCTACTCTTCTATCACCTATCGCCTAAGATTGCCGGGTAGTTAAAGACACGAAAACACATTTAACCGCCAAACAAGTTCACTTTAATCACATGTGGACCACGGGCAGAGGGAGGGGGCGCATGGGCGGTGTGTGTGATACGGTGGCATACGGGGGCAGGGAGGCAGGATGGCGATGCAGGACGGATAGCTGTGCGGAGAGGTTATCATCATATTTACATAAACCTTTTCTCTCCTTTTTCTCTCATTCTCTCTTCAGCTATCAATCCGCACCACCACCCCGCATCCCCACCCTCAACTCTTGCTGACCGTCGTCCACCCTAGCCGCCCTCTCCTCACTCTCCGAACCGTGTTCGTCGTCCTACGTCCTAGTAGCAGCCTCTTCTCTCCTAATCGATCCATCCATCAACATAGAACAACAACAAACAACATAACAGAGGAAGAAGGATCTAGTGAGCCCCCAAACCCAACAAACCTCTGCCCTGTTCCTGGTACGCACATCACGCAAAATGCCCTACACTAGCGCTCGCTGGATCACACCGGGGCGCTACGTACACTCGATCACCATCGGTTGGCTCGACTCGATGACGCTCGGCCGGCTCGTTTCCGGTGTATTGCCCGGGTTTGTGGCCCCCGATGACGCCGAAGAGGATGTTGTCGCCGACGCTGCTGCTGCTGCTGCTGCTGCTGCTCCGGCCGTCGCTCCCGGTTGCGGTTGTGGTGATGGTTGCTGGTAGTGGTGGTGATGTTGCTGTTGCTGTTGCGGTGGAGGATGATGATAGTGATGGCCGGGCGCACCACCATTGCTAACGAGATGTCCCGCATAATGCAGATGATGCTGGGCCGGTAGATTGTGGTTCGTGCTGTTGCTATTGTTGTTGTTGTTGCTGTTGCTACTGGGGGTACCATTCGTCGCTGCACTGCTGCTGTTGCTGTTGCTGCTGCTGGTAGGTGGATGCTGCATCTGCACCTTACC
Source organism: Anopheles darlingi (assembly GCF_943734745.1). Taxonomy (NCBI): domain Eukaryota; kingdom Metazoa; phylum Arthropoda; class Insecta; order Diptera; family Culicidae; genus Anopheles; species Anopheles darlingi. The sequence goes on along the minus strand of NC_064875.1, from coordinate 45,898,142 downwards.
GGCCGACACCTTATGGATCACCTGCTCCGGGGTGTGCAGGGGTGTCAGTGAACCAGCTGCCGGGTGCAGATGGGGATGATGATGATGATGATGATGGTGCGAAGACGGTGAAGGATGACGTCCATGTTGTGGTCCAGGCGAACGACTTGCATCCTGTTGCTGCTGCTGCTGCTGTGACGAAGACAAATGCATCTCATAAAACTCCCGTCCACCATCACCATCCGGTTGGCCGTCCTTATCTGGAAAGAAAAACGAGCGCATGAGATCATCAGTAAGATGGAGGTCGAAAGATGAACATAGTGGTCACGCGGCACACCGTAACCTACCGAGACACTCGGACGTGGCGGCGGCCGCCATCGCCAGCTCCTCCTCGAGATTGTTCGGCTTGCAGCTGGTCGTCTTCCAGTGCGTCCGCAAACCGGACGCACTGATGTACTTCTTGTCACAGCCCGCACACACATACGGCCGATCGTTCGTGTGTAGCCGCTTGTGCAGCTTCAGGTGCACGAACTGCGTAAACTTCTGCGGACACAGATCGCAAGCGTACGGTTTCTGGCCACTGTGCAGCCGCAGGTGCGTCTTCAGGTTCGACGTCGACGAAAACCGCTTCTTGCAGATATCGCACTGGTGTGGCTTCTCTCCCGTATGCACCAGATGATGCTTCTGGAGGTGCGCCAGCTGGGTGAAGGATTTGGTGCACACATTACACTTGAACGGTCGCTCGCCCGAATGCGTACGCAGGTGCACCTTCAAATTCGACAGCTGACCGAACGTTTTGCTGCAAACGTTGCACTCGTAGTGCATCTTCCCGTCACGCTTCCGCAGCGGATACGGTAGGCTGCGGTAACCACGCGAGTTCGGACTACCCGGGCTCATCGGGCTACCGCTGCGCGAGTACGAACCACCGTCCGGGCTGAGACTACTCGGTGGTGAACCACGGCCCGGTGAAAGGTGCGTTAGCGGGGTCAATGGTTGCATCAGCGGATGGCCGAGCGGTAGCTGACCCTTCGATTGGAGCTGCTGAGCGAACGGTGTGCCCGGCGGTGATCGTCCCCTGGCAGGGGAACCCGATACGGACCGGGCCGACGCCGACGACGACGT
>NC_064875.1:45884541-45892041 GCF_943734745.1 Anopheles darlingi | reverse complement strand
CGTTGCGTGATTACGTCGTCGTATTGCTGGCTGTTGGCGTCCATTTCCCTTGTACGCTTTTCGTTTTGTTCTTCGATTTCCCTGCTCCAGCGGAAAACTAGAAACTATTGTGTGTGTATGTGTGTGTGCGAAAGAGGGATAGCAAGGAAGCAGGTGATGTGTTGTTGGTTCTTTCGCACGAGCGTTGATTGTTGCTAGAGACCTTGTCGCGCTGGCCCCGCGTGTGTGTGTCGCGTTTACATCACACACGAAGCGAAAGTGAAATACCAAAGGTCATGCAAAATTAAACCTTCCTCACTCGCTGCACACACACACACGGACACACACGGACACACATGTCCACCCACGACCTCCCCCGCATTGTGATCGTCGCTTGACGCCAACCAACCATAAGCCTACTACTACTGTAGTGCGCACGTAAAAAGGGCAACCGGGGAGTGGCGAGTTGGAGTTGACATTATCGTTTCTTCCTGTTTGGTCTGCACTTATGCAACTGCACTGCAGTTGGTGCATTTCGTCACACACCGACACACACACACACACACACGCACGCACGTAGCCAGCGCCATTTGAGGATAACTCACCCTGTTACACATACACACACACACACACACGCACAGCGCTCCTTACGCTTGCTAACACTGCAGCCCACCACCACGGCGACGGCGATGATCCATTGACGTTCTAAATGAAAAGTGAATGCAGTGCCCTTGCATGGAAATGCGTGAAAACCTCTATGTCACACACAACTATACACACACACACGCACACACACGCACACACACGCACACACACAGAGTATCACAATTTTCGCGGAAGACTTTTGCTCACTTCAAACAGGAGAGTTGGGAAAAGGAATCGATGATTGTCACGGGAGAAGTTTTGGGGGAATTTTGCAAATGGCTGGCCAACTGGCTGGGATGCTGTGCAGTGCAGTGCAAGATGCTGCTGCTGCTGCTGCTAGGCTGCCCAACCTGCCGTAGCCTACTCCGATGGAGACGGATGTGAAGTGCTTCAGGATGACAGCCGACGTCGACGACGACGACGACAACGACAACGACAACGACGACGACGCATTGCAGTTGCATCTGCACCCTGCACCCTGCGCCCTGGTCCTGTGGCAGGCTGTGGCCCTTCGAATGTCCGCACACACAACACCCAAATACCCCGCGAATCAGTGCTCTACATCCTTCACTGCTGGTGCTGGTGCACCACACGGACGGACAGCCTCACCAACTCTGGAGTTTATGTGTCCCTCCCAAAGCGAGGGACTTCCTCAATGAAAGTGCCAGCACTTCACCTTCACACACTTTTACGCGCGTGTGCACACATACACTCGTACAAACACACGCACACACACACAAGATGGAGCAGAGGGAAGTGCATCTGGCTTTAAACTGCATCCCGGAATGGCTGGTCTCTCTCTTTCTCTCTCTCTCGCGTATCGATCCGTGGTTCATCTCCGGTGCAGGAAGTGGTTCCGGCCTTGCCAGCCGGACCACCACTCGTGCGCTCTTGTATGGGTAGATTGGAGCTGGCGGAGGTGGCCGCTGGTTTGGCAGATTGTGGGCGGACGCCATCTTGCTCTCATTTTCGGTTTGCCGCCGTTCACGATGCGATCCGATGCGACCGCTCGATGCTCGATGATTCTATCCCCTCGCTACTCCCACCCTCCCCCTCACAGAGCTAGACCGGAATGCACTGCTTCCACTACTGACCCAGTTTTGGAAACCGGCGCAACGGCAAACGGGAACGAACGGGACGACCGCATACTCTGATCGTCCTTTTCGCAGGTTCCATTCTTTCTCGGTTGGCGATGAAAATTGTTGTTGTGAGTGAGTGAGTGAGCAGTACAAGGAGGATGCTAACGAGAGAGCAAAAGCGACGATTGAGGTAGGTCCAGGATCCAGGGCGCACACGCACGCACATCCTTTCGTCCTTTTTCTCGAGCAAGCGCTCGCCCTCTTACGGCTAGCAACGTCATGCAGTAGGCTTTGGGGAGAGGTGAGAGCGAGTAAGCAAGACACTGAAAGTGATCTCTTTCACCCGGAGTGAATGAGCGCGACAGGACACCATCATCCACAGCATCCTTTGCTGTGGTTTACTAGCATGCAAGAGGGAGAGAGTGAGAGTGAGAGCGTGATTCCAGGATGTGGTATATACTGAATCATAGTATACAGTGCGCTTTTCTCTCTCTATTCTCTCTCTCTCTCTCTCTCTCTCTCTCTCTCTCTCTCTCGCTCTCTTTCTTTTTCCTGCATTATAGAAAAGAGATCCGTTGAAAAGGATAGACAGGCTACTAATAGGATTGGAAGTGAAATTATGATTCACTTTTTGGCCTATTTAAGTACTTTGCTTATTTTATACCAATTCTAGTGATGCCACAGGAACGAATCCTGGTTCAAAAAGGAGTTCTTTTTGATAAGGAGTCTCGGTGCACCTCGATAGTAGCACGCATAGCAGCAGCAGCAGCAGCAGCAACAGCAGCAGTAGCCGTTGCCAATGGCGCGTATGGTACAACGGATGTTTGCTTTTCCTTTTCACGCTCACCTCCCAAAAATAGTCCCAACTAGCAGACACTCCTTCGGCCAACCACCCACCCTAGCTTCTCCTCCTCCTCACACTAGTGTCTGTTTGCATCGCTTTCATTCATTTATTAATACCAACACAAAAACAAAGAGCAGACCGGCCAGAGCCTGTGGTGCTAGGTTGCCAAAAGGCGCCCCAAGCAAACACACTACTATCTTCCTCCTCCCCCCACCCCTCAACCCTTCTTCCCCCACCCCCCTCTACCGGACGGATGCGGTGGTCAACTATTTGAGATTTTTCATAAACTTTCATCGACGTTATTTATAGCCGTCACCGGGTGACGACCACCCCAAAAGCGAGCAGGGCAATTGCAGGGCAATTGCCTCTCACCCCTCGGAAAAAGGGAGCACACCCTTCCTCCTCCCCGTCGTTTGGTATGTCATCGCACTGCCACTGCGCTCTCGCACCTTTTCGGTTTGGCCATTGAGGTAGGACGATCGTGATCGTGACAACCCTCCCCCCCCAAAAGGGCACTCTGCCAAACAGGAAAAACCTTCAAAAACATCCCCTTTCCGAGAGCAACCCCCTCCCCCTCCTACTGCGGCCGGCAAACCGGCCACTGATCCCGGAGCTCGGCATCAAAAAGGAAATGCAGATGCGTTCACGTCTGCGTGTGCGCGTATGCGTGTGTTGTGTGGCCGGTTCCGCCATCTTGCGTCGTACTGCTGCCAAGCGGTGCACCCGATCGCACGATCGGTTCCTCGCTCGCCCGGTGACTCGGCTACGTGCCAGGTTGCGGCCATCCAAGGGCCCATGTGCCCGAGTGCGGTAAGAGGTGCGAGTATGGCGAATGACCGTTTTCAAGAGCGCGTACGCGGTTTCATGCCTAGAGCGACCGATTCCCGGAGATGACAGATGAGATGGCGGAACAGCATTTACACGCCCGAAACGTACGGTGAAAAGTGAAGGTTAGCGGTTAATTTATGGCGCATTTGGGGGGGGGGGGGGATAGGGGTGTGGGGTTGTAGCGGTGCGCAAGTCATCGAACAGTGCGCTATGCCAATGCCACTGCCACCATGCGGTGACCGATTCGGAAGTTGTTCCGTGCTTTTCCTTATTATGCTTGTGTTAGCCACTTCTTAGCATGTGAGGCATGAAGTTACATGAAGGAAATCTGCTCGACTTGCTCGTGACTTACTTCACAGAATAGTAGTTTCATCGGTTCTTCTTCGGAATTGGTCAACTGAAACTTCACTCTAGCTGTTGTTATTATCGGTAGGAAGGAAATTGTTTTCTTATTTTCCTCCCAAAGGCAATCGTTTTCTTTAAATGGAATACACAATCTGTTTGATGCACCACAGGCTATAACTTCGTTTCACTAATTGTCGCAAGCAATTGCTTTTACTCAAATATACTTTTTATCTAAATAAATGAACCTATAAACCCCACAAACACACAGACGCACACACACACACACAGATCGGCACGATCGAGTACAGCTTCACGGTGTGTCGGTCGGGAATGACACTGCGGGGCGCGCGCGTTCCTTAGGCGCTTCAAATTGACCGTTAATTAACCGCCCGTTGGTCGGAAACACGCATTCTACACATCTACACGAGGCGACCGCTCGAGGGAATCGTGAATGGGAAGTTACGATCGAGCGAAGCGAAGCTCTTGCGTCGTCTGACGCGCAACGATCAGTCAGCTACTGAGCGCGCTACTGTACTGTACCGAACGGTCTAGCCGCCGGTTGCTCGTCAAGAAGACAGCATCTGTGTCTTTTTGGCACCGAGCCCTACCCTAGAGGGTCTAGTTCATGACGCATCCGCGTACTGTATCTCGATGTACCAATAAACACACGCACACAGAGCAGGGAAAGAGAGAGAAGCACACTCCCTTGATTAGTGCACGCACGATGCACGATCGCAACAGGAAATCAATGAGTGAAAAAAAGAAAGCCCCTTCATTTATCCGATTTTGATTCCGGGAGTGACTGGGGAAGTGCGATTGGGAGTGTTACTAGCAACCAGCTTCTGAGAAGCGCTACACAAACACAACGCGCCTCTAGCCAGCGGTTGGCGTGCTGATGCGTGATCCGTGCAAACACCGTCCTGACAAAACACAACAAACCTCCCCGCCCAAAAAGCGCCATGTTTGTGTGTCTTGATGGGCACCGTGGCGTGCATCAAGTACTAAACTATTTCCCGGCTAAACTCTACATCACCACTACTAGCGCCACGCCACTGCGCACGATGGTGACGACGCCGGCGGACGATGGACACGATGGACACGGACCGCAGTTGCATCGCGGAGAGGTTATAATTAGGCGCAAGGTTAAAGTCACCATTTTGCACACCACAACCGCCGCTTGGATCCGTGTTGCGGTGCAGTGCGGTGGTAGGAGGTGGTTTGAGGTGGAGGTCGTCGAATATTAGCAATCTCATCGATAATGGAGGTTTGAATTTGATTTTTACAAACGTAAAACAGAAAAAGTGTTCCCTTCGATGGAGGCGCCTAGCAGCTGGTGAGCAAAAAGCTGGTGCAACGGTGAACTCCGGAAGTGAGTTCTTATCGTAGAAGATGAATTCGGTTTCGTAAAACAGAATGCGAGTTGCGTGACCACAACACCGGACTAGTAGTATGCACGTAGAGAGACAGAGAAGCGGAACAACAACCCTCGATGCACTTCAACCCCCGTGATTAGAGATGATATCGTGGAGGTGGTGGCGGCGGCGATGACCGCGCAGCCAGTGAGTGAGTGCAGTGAGTTGCGCTCTGTCGATGGCCACCACCACCACTCAACACGCTCGTCGCAAACGTCGACGCCGCCGTCGTTGCAGTGTACTGACCTTGAAGGGCGTTTAGTGGACGGTAGTTGCAATGGCGATGCGTTGTGCATCCACGCTGTATCCAGCTGCCGGCCAGCAATGCTAGTTACGATTGTGTGATTTGATTCTCTCTATCTCTCCCTCTCTCTCTCACACACACACACACACGCACGCAGCCCCTGGGGCAGTTGATCGAGGGATCGATTTTTGATCGAGATCGAGGTTGTTGTTGTTGCGGCTGTTGTGGCCGTTTGGTTGGTGGAAAACTTTCGCTGTCGTTACGATGGCCACCGTCCAAGCAAAAGCCAAGAGCGCAACGTTAGTGCATTTTGTCAACAAAAAAAAAACCCTTAGTTCAGGGGCCTCAGGCACTCAGGATTTTGAGTGAAAGTGTAGCATGGCACGCAAGACGGATTAGACGCAAGTTACTAAATATAGCCGCACACTAAACACACACACACTCACACACACTGTCTCGATCTGACAGTTGATCTGACTACCAGAGCTTTACTTTTTAGAGGAAAATTGGAGAATTGCAAGCCAAGTGTTCCTCACGCTCGTCGAGCAAGTTAGCGACTGATCTCGAGCGGTGCATCTCGAGCGCAAGGCCGCAAGCTTCCCCCGAGGGATGCCGCCACCATTAGGCAATGTGACGATCAGCCCCGTGAGAGGAGAGAATCGCGCTGCTCTGCTGCTCTGCACTTCAGACTCTGGAACAACAGGGAGCTGCGAGTGCAACACTGAGTGGTCGCGTGGCGCGTGCATCGCTTCCCCTCGGTTCTATTATCATCCCCCCCCACCCACCCGGGCCATGGAGTAAGTAACCCAATGCCGAGTGTTCCAGGCTTTTGGGTGGGTGTCCTTGAGGAAAGTTTTCACTTTTTGTTTTGTTGCAAACCGTTCTGGTAGTCGCCATAGCAGCCCTTAGTGGCCCTATCATGTGAGTCAACCTGGGGACGGTGGACCACCACACCATTAACGCTCGAAACTCAACAAACCACTCGAACGAATGCGAGCGATCCGGGCTACACGATGCCTATTGTGTGTGATAACGTGTGCGTTCGCGTTGGTGGTGCAGCTTTTTTCTGCTGCTGCATTAGACAGCGACCGTCCAGCGGCTTATCAGTGCCCCCCACCCCCTTCCTCGAGTCTATTAGCGCGCAAAGCGCTAATGCTACTCCCTTTGGAAAGGGGTTTGTTTTGTTTTGTGCAATGGCCGGCAGCCGGGACGGCAAGAGGTGGAAAAGAACGCGCCACACGAGCCCCACCACTCGAGGGACAGAGCGTGTGTGTGTGTGTGTGTGTTTGTGGTGGCTGGAGTAGCAAGCGAAAGTAAATATTTTTCAATGGCGACCGCCGCATCGCATCGTAGATTGCATCAGAGACAGTTGTAGGGTTGTGGTGATCGCGAAACAATAAGGAAGCGTCGTGCGATAAGTGATGTGGAGTGAAGTCCGGTTCACCACCACTAGCATTAGATTGACACGAGCCGATGCGGTCACAGTAGCGAGTGTCTGTTCGGTGAACCGACCGTCCCGCCCCGGTGGGACTTGGATGCGAAGTCACGTTTTCCATTGACCTACACGTGATTGGCGAATGTCATCTTTCGCAGCGCAGCTGCATTGTCCATTGTGTGTGTGTCGATGGGTGTGTATGTGTGCGTGTGCGGGCGAGGTAGTGGGTGCCATGCTTAATGTGAGTGCCACGCGCAAACCGCCTCGCCCGCACCGCTCGCGCGCGCCTGATTAGATTCTCGAAGCGAAACTGAAGCATCGTCGATGGGATGCGATGCGCCGCGCGAGATGCGATGATAATATGGGTGCATCGCGCGCGGGTGGTGCAACACTTTCTTTGCCTTCTCACCGCACCGGAATGAGGAGGAGAAGACGACTGAGGTTGAAGGGCCTATAAATAGGTTGAAGTGCGGGTCTCTCTCTCTCTCTCTGTGCTGGATACTGTTCGCGGATAGCCCAAGGCCACGCCGCGCACTCTGGCACGGTTTTGTTCGAATGGGGAGTGAGTGGTTAGTGAGGTGTCCACCAAGCTTCCAGCTTCCTCCCTTTGCCACGCTCGAGCCGCACACGACACAAGCAAACTTTGAAATGGCGCGTGGCGAGGTCACTCGATAGTGAGTTTCGTCTAC
>NC_064875.1:45829541-45879541 GCF_943734745.1 Anopheles darlingi | reverse complement strand
CGGTGCTCGGAACATGGACCGGTGGTTTGCAATCAGCAGTTCGGGTGGCAGCAGTTAGGCTCCTAGCTGTCTAGCCGTCTGCACTCATCCCTCCAACACGCCACCACCTCTCGCGGAGGTTGGGGCGGATGAACGAGGAACTGATATGACGGGGCGGAAGGGGGCTTCCGAAATAATATCGCGAGTAAAAAGCATTTGGGGGAAGGAAGGTTTTTTTTTTGTGGTCGTCGGACACACATTGTAATACGCAAATGACGCAGTAGGGACGCATCAATTAGGTAACGCGAGCGAATGCGCATGCGACACCGGCACCGGCACCGGTTGGTCGTTCCGTGAAACCGAAGGGAAAGCACTGGAAGGGGAAATTACAATTTGGAGAAAACGCGCCTCGAATTCACCGATCGATTCCTGGTTTCAATTGTTGTCGTCGTCGAGGGACGTCTCAAGATGAAAGTCCAACAGCAACCAGGAATGGAGCGTCACGCGAAGGGAGTGAGAAGGATTTTTCCATTGTTTTTCTTGGCTTCAACTCCACTCTAAATGCTCGCTTTCTGTCTGGCCGCACGTATGCACGCATACATTCAGCATGCACACACACACACACACACACACACACGAGTCGCGTCTGCTCCTTTCGGGGGTGGCCCTTTTTTTCGCTCCGGAGAGCACGAGAAGGGCTCCACAGAGCGTTCTCGCTTACTCGCTCGTGGGTGTTATATTGCGGAAGTGACAGAGTCTGCCGCTTGCTTGCTTGCGGCTTGTGCCGTTTTCCATTTCGATCTGCGCAAGCGGAATAATGTTGTCCTAGGTCCAGAAGACCGTCCGGCACTCTATATGCTCACTCGCGAGCACTGCATGCATGCTCGCTAGTGTCTCCGGTGGTGGTGGTGGATCACCGATGGACAATTTGAAGGGATGATAGGGTTAGTTTTTTTTTTCTTCTTTCTGATTCGCTATTATTTTTATTTTCTTTTACACGCGACGCGACTCTCGTTGCGTGCTCCTGGCCCCTGATGGAAAGGACATTATTGGAATATTTTCCGAAATTCTTTCGGACCAGCAATTTCGTGGGGAAAGGAACAGAGATCCTTTCAAAGCAGCTTGCGGTAGGTCCGGGAATGGTCGCCGAAATTCCATCACTCACGCAGGAGGTGTCCTAACTATCTCCCTCCCCTCCCCTGCCAGGATTAGCCGTCTAGCAAGTGGTTGACAGCAGAGCTTGAAACAACAGCTGTAGACTGTCGCTCTCCGTGTATCGTTGCCGGTGCCGGGTGAATGGACTCATCCATCCCGCCGTCATCACTTAACGATACAGACAGAGACGGTCTCTCTCTCTCTCTGCTAATCCCTACTGCTGCTGCTATTACTGCAACTTCTCCTGCTATGGATAACGAGTTAATTAAGGACAATTTAATAACGCAAGAGACGACCGCTCGTTGGACAGCCCAGGGATGCTTGTCATGGTTGCCAGGGCTTCCGGATAAGAAGCGTCCGGAGTAATCATAAGGATTGCGGATTGCACACCCGGAAAACGACTGTTAAGCGTTTGGAATGAAACGCTGCAGTCGTCTTGACAACGTCTTTAACGCGCTACCAGACTACTTAGTTTTTTTTTTACACTGACCGAGACTGTCAGTTTCCCCTAACGCCAATCCCGAGGCCTACTACAATGCAGAAATGGGAAATGTCAACAAAAATGGCCGACGAGACCCCGTCAAAAGAGAAAACGGTCTTCCAAACATCCGAGGTGGTGAGGGTCTTTAATGTACCGTTTCGCAACACCTTCAAAGAGAACAAAGATGTCGCGTGTGGCTATTGAGTGGCTCTTTTGTTCCTGGTTTTTGCACACACACACGCACACACGCACACGTTGACTTCCGGTGCCGAGACACTAAGTGAGAGTTCTGCGACTCCCCCCCCCCCCCCCCCGATTACACCCCGAACAGCGAAACGGTTGAACGCAATGCAGTCGGTCTGGGATATTGCACAGACCCCCCACACCGAAGCACATTTGCAAATGCACGCCAGGTGCAGCCAGTAACGCCAGACTCTTCGTTGCACACCCCACATCCCATCATTCCGTGGAGCGCAGACACGCAGAGACAGAACATCGAGGTAGAACTCTGGCAGACAGATGTGCTGCTGCTGGCGCTGCTGCACGGTTACGCTTGGTTTTTCCTCGTTTCATTTCAACACCAACAGTCGGAGGTTCTGGATGGGGGGTGGCGTGGAGGTACTGTATTACTCTTTTTGCTACCCTCTAACCCTCAAGCCCTTGGAATGGCCTCGCTTGAGATGGCTTGAGCTCAATGAGACACAAAGAGCACAACTCAACCAAGCACACGAAAGCACCGGTGGTGGCCACCGGTGGCTTGGCAAGCGAGCAAGACCCCCCCCCCCTCTTTCGGACCTTTCACCCTTCTCCATCCCCTTCCCTTCGCTTCACCCTTATGTATCGAATGCATTCACGTATTACATTTCGCGATGCAATTGCAAGGCATCTCCGACGAGTGCATCTCCTCCGAGCCCCGACCGGAGGTCTACCGCTGTATGTGTGAGTGTGTGTGTGTGTGAGTGTGTGCTTGGTAAGGGTTGACTAGGTCGGTCGATGAACCAACGTATCGCATCGTCTATCGTTCGGACTCGACTTCCGCCATCCAGACAACCTGTCGTCGGCGTCGTCGGTGGCGAGACTACTTTTTCCTCTCCTTCTTTTCCCAATACACCATCACTCCCCTCTCAACCCGCTACCCATTAAACGCTATCACAGCGTACAGTCTGGTCGCTTTAACGACGTTACTTGACACCCCCCCAGGCAGGACTATCGTCTTCGTCTACCGTCGTGCCGTCGGTCCGTTTGTTTACTGTCCATCTCGCTCATTCACATTCACAACAACCCTTTCAAAACCCTTCCACGGTGGCCAACACGGACAACGGCGATGACGACAGACTGTCTGGCGCGCACAAAATTTTTCGGGCCTGCCTGCCTCGTATTGACATCGAAGGGTGAAGGACTGAAGAGAAATATGGGGATCGATCGAACGGACGCGTTCCGTTCGAGGAGGCCTCGCGCTCGGCCACCACACGCTCGTTATGCGCCATTTCCGGGAAAAATTCGAGGGGGAGCTCCATCGTGATGGCGGGAGTTGCGAATCGATTCGGCTCATCGCTCCCTCCCCATCGCAATTACAGACCGGGAACACTGACCTCCGGTAAAGTAGCAGCAGCCGACGGCGTATTGGTGTGTTGGCGTGGTGCGTGTGTGTTCGTTCTGGGCTGGAGTTGATTCGAAGAAATTCAATTCTCCTTCCTTCCAAGAGGCCTCCCGGTGTCCCCTAATGGGGCTATTCTCGATGCAGAACTTCATTTTCGCGCATTCAAAACTGCATTTGGCGACACTTTAAACATGAATGGCTTGGCTTTATACTCTAATGCTCCTTCTCCTTCTCCTGCATCGTGTGTGTGAGCCGACTTGCCCTGCCTATCCCGTTCGCCGGGGCGTTCGGGTTAATGAACCATCGCCACCATCGCCACCACTGGCCAGCATTCACTCTTCCTTTTTTGCGACCATTTTTTGCCCTTTGTTTTCGTTTCTCTTTTGAATGTGTGCGCCCGTGTGTGTGTGTGTGTGTGTGTGTGTTGATTGACCGCGTAGCGAAAACACCTATGACCGTGGAAACGGAGGAAACGGAGGACGCACGGCAGAAAGGACTCCGAATCCGGCGCGTCGGCCCTTTTTTCCGTTTGTTTTTCCACTTTTTCTCCCCTCCCCCCCTTTCCTGTCGCATTCGTCGCCTCTCTGGCCTTCCCTCGCAGGCCTACAACACTCTGTATGCACTTTCCATTCCTTCGATCCTTCCAACGCTAAGCGTGAGGTGAGAGAAAGGACACCGACTCACACACACACAGACCCTCACATGGGCTCATGTGGAGTGGCTTTTGTGCCGTTACCGTTTCACACACACACACACACACACACACTGTCCACCGTTGTCGTCGCCGCCAGGGGGGCCTTCCGCTACCGTTATCCTTGCCAAATAGGGTAGGCGTCGTGGCGAAGGAGCCGCGCTGAAGTTTAAAGGTTATTGACACCTTGAAAGGAAGAGAGAGGAGCTGTCAAGGAGGGGAGGCGGTGAGGTATGCTTGAGGCCAACCACCCCAGAAGTGCCCACAAGGTTCAGGCACGATTGAGAGTGAAACGGTGAACCTCACGCGAGTGTCCTTAAGGGAGGGAGCAATAGGCAACACACCACTTTGGGGCCTTCGAGGGGGGGGGGGGGGGGGGGTTGACCGAAGCCAAGCCAAGGCTTTCTTCCGGCGGCCGACAACCGATTCACCTGCAAAATAATGCTCGGCCTAGAGTAGTCGGCGCGGCACGCCGGAAGGAGAGGGTTTGTTTATGTTGAGTAAATAATAATCTCTCGGGAACACTACTCCCCGGCCATGGCGTCTGAAGCACTGGTGGCGGGGTAATTCAGGGGTACCGTGCAGACAGAGCAGGAAAAGTGTTTTCCTACTCGTGGCGTGGAAATTTTGTTGCGGTAGGTCGTCGACACACGCCGTCATCATCGCCGCAGTCGCGGCCATCCATCGGCGTGATCGCGCTGTTGACGGACGAAGGTCAGTGACTTTCGCAAAGCCAGCAGGAAGAGGAGGCGAAGGAAAAGGATTTGTGGAGCTTCAAGTGCTTCGAGGGGATCTCGATTGTTATGTTCGTTCAATTGACGATAACACTGTTGGAGAGACTTACCTTTAGTATTTAATTTCCATAGGGGTGAATTGCACGAACGATCTGCAATGAGAAGACGTTCAAAAGAAGGTGAGAAAATTCGTCCAGACTATGTTTTAGAATGTAACAGCGTATCTAGACGGCCATGAGAAAGGCGAGAGTGTCAAATCCATACAAATCCACAGAAATGTATGGATTTGACATTCTCTCCTTTCTCATTCTCTTCTAATTCTCGCCTTTATCATGACCGTCTAGATACGCTGTAATGTAAGTTGAGCTCAAGTCACCTACTAGCACTAGCCTCTGCTAAAGTGAACTCAAATTAGTAAGAAAATTCGAATAAATTCTTAAGAACAGTAATACCCACCACTCTCTGCAACGGTACTCGTGAACCATGTATGCAAATGCAAAGCAACGAGCCGTCGAAGAGGCTGTTTCCACTCTGTTCTGCTCTGCTCTGCTACGATCAGATAAAGCAAGACCTATCCTACCGCACATACCCGGTAGGAGACGGAGAAGAAGCCCTCAGCCCTCAGCCCGCTCAGCCCTGCTGAAGGTACCTGCAAGATCATCATTTTCTTCCTCCCAAAAAAGGGAAAGGTCTCGAGGGGATTTGACGCCTTCGCCCGGTGGTGCGGCGGTGGTGCTGTTCTAGCATAACGGGACATGCCACCGACCGGAGCACCGGAGACCCCGCGGTGGGCCCCTTAATGGGCAGGTACACACCTCTCGATCCATTCCTAGGTCTAGCAGCTATGCGTTGCTAGAGCATCGAGATCGAGCCCATCGAGCAACCGAGCAACCGAGATGAAATCGGAGAACGAGCGGTATTCTTGAGCCCTTCGTTCTTCTTCTTCTTCTTCCTCTTCTTCTGCGGCTTCCATTTGTGTTCTATTCTTTTGCTCCCTCTTCTCTATGGTGACCACCTGAGGAGAGAGCGCATGCACCGGGGCATTGGGATGAAGATTGCGGGTTTTAAAGCCCCGACGCGGTTAACCTGGACCTTGGTTGGTGGTTTGTCTTCGGTGATTCTTCCGGAAACAACGGGACTTCTGCCATGGACACTATCGGTTGGGATGACAGAGTGAGTGAAGGAGAGACAGAGAGATCTTGTACCATCAATCATGATAAGGAACTGGTCGTTGCGGTCACAGACTTACTATGCTGATCGCGGATTAAGGCGAACAGTTTATGAAATGTACTTTATGTAGTAATAAAGTTGATTTGCAATTTTATATTTTTTAAATTTTACTTTAAACATAATTAGTCAAAATATTAATCAACTTTTTGTAAACTCCACAAATAACAAATGGCGAATTTTTACCCAAAAAACTAATTCCCCAAAAACATTTACGGCACATTCCACTGCGTCCCATTCCAATATGGCACGTATTTAAGGGCCTGCGACATTCCCCACAGTCACAATCTGTTTAGAAGTAGCATAGGAAAAATAGACAACAACAAAACGAAACAAAAGAGAAGGAAAGAAGAACCTCATAAAAATATGTATTGGCCTCCCTCCGACCGCGTGCAGTAAAAGATGCGTCGAGAAGACCACCCCGTTGCACCAACAAAACATACGCATAGAAGCACACAAAACATAACGGTATGCAAATGTGTCGCTCCTTCAAGAGAATATATGTGCGTGCCGTCCCGCCATAATCGGAGAGAGGATCCGCAGCCGCAAGCCTACTATGATGCATGTTCGTGTACGTGAGTGTATCGTACACACACCAACACAACCGGGGCCATCGTAGTAGCCATCGACGCACAAAAATGTTCTCTTAAGTATTTTGGTTCATTTTTAAACTATTTTAATGTCGATTTAACAGTATTATTATTTTCGCCAAGACAGTCATCATCATCATCATCAGTGTATTAACACGCACTTCGTTTCCGTTTTAGCTTCCAATTTTTTTTTCTTGGTGATGTTTTCGCAAAATGAACACAAACAACAACGCGTACGAGGAGCTTTCGGAGAGTGGTTCATCCTGAAAGCTTTTCTCTCTGCGGCTCTCCGGTGTGGTGCGCGCTCCTTCTTGTCTCTTCTGCTGCTTCTTCTTCGTCGTTGCCGGACACGCACACAGAGCCGGCCTCCGGTTCCGAGATGCGTATGTGATGAGAGACAGAGAGAGAGAGAGCAAAAGGTGTGCGTGTTCAGCCTGTCTCCCTCTCTCTCTCTCTCTCTTTCGTGAGAACACACCACTTGATAGGCCGCCCTCCTGTACCACCCCATTTGGCTTTTGGTTCGCAGGAAGTTGACCGAACGCACCCGTTGCCGCAGCAGCAAAGATCGTTGAACCCGTTCACTGCTTGTTGCAAACTGCTGCGGCCGGCCGGCCGGCCACCACCGACCGGCGTTGTTCTTGGGGCACACATACACGCACACACACACGCCCGTGCCTCTCTCTCTCTCTCGCGCGCGCTCGCCTCCTGTTGTTCCATTACCTTTTCTTCATGGAACGACGAGGAGCATTTCGAACGAAATTGAAAACACTGCCGAGGTCATTTGCTTTTCGGCCGACGAGGAGGAGGAATTGTTTTATGCGCCCCCGACCCCACCCTTTCCTCACCACCCCTCCCTTTTTAGCCACACCACACCGGAGGGCAGCGGGCGCGTTCTGCGCGTTCTGTTCTTGTGTATGTTTTGGTTGTTTCTTCTGCGCGTCGTCGTCGTCGTTCTCCACAGCACGATCGTTGCGCGTTGATCGTCTCTCGAGTGCTTTTAATATTATGAAATTCTGACGACTCCACAGGCGAGGTGGGGTGCAGGACAGGAGCAACAGGACTTCCCCTCTCACTGCGCCACAGGACCTTCCCTTCAGCTCCTTCTTTTTAATGTTCATATTTTGCGTTTGCGTTCTTTTTGCGCTCTCCGCTGACGCTCTGTTCGTCCTCCGAAGCAGATTGACCGGAGAGAGAGAGAGAGAGGACCTTCTGCCATACACATGACAGTGAAGGGCCCGACACCACGCAGGACACACACACACTGTGGACTGGCATTTCGTTTCGTTAATTGTAACTCTTCCCTTCCCCCAAAAGTTTGATGGATTATGCTGAACCGGACCGGTCTTCCGGAGTGCCGGGGTTTGTTCTCGCTAGAACATGAGGGCCGCCCGAGGGCTAATGGGTTCGTCCCGGTTGCCAAAACGGTGGCCAACACTTTTGGGAGCATTTTACGATCGGTGGTTAAATACCGTCCGGACCGCTGCAGATTAGTGCAAAAGGTGTCAAGGATGGTCAAGCCTGCCCGGCCAGGAAGGAGAAATAATTGGTAAAACGCACGCCACGCCACGCCACGCCACGCGGTGGTCACGATCTTCGTCTCACCGGAGGAGCATAAAACAAAACCCTCCCGTTAGGGTAAAGTTCATAAAATCTGTTTTTCCTAATGAAATCGCAAACGAAATGGCGTTGCCGTTTTTATTTTTAAGGTTTCCACAAACTCCCTTTTTCGTAAGCATCGCAGTCTCGAGAGTCCAGACCAGCAGCTCGCGAAAGATTCCTCGGACGGGATTCTCACCGCGTTGCGAGCCAACGCTTGCGCCTTAACTCGGCTATTGCCCTCCCTTCCCCCGGGGTAGGGGATGGGGAGAGCGAGAGAGAGAGAGAGGGCCGTTCAACTCTCGGTTCCCCAACATCTATCCGGTTGGTTGCTCCAACAACCGGCAACAGCAGCCCAGCACCATTCGTTTCCTTTTCCTGCCACCACCATCATGATCATCAACGTGATCATCATCATCATCAACAGCAACAGCAGCAGCACCCTGGAGTGGAAACAGAGAAGCCATAGCGCCGCGAGCCGATGATGCCCGGGCATGTTTTGCGCATCGTCGTGGCAAAGGTGCGATGAAGGGGGTCTAGTATATGGGGGAGGCGAGGAGGCTAGAACGATTCTCTAATAGGTTCCTTTCCTCCTCCCTCCTTCGTCATGCTGCTGATCGATGCGCTTATGAGCCTTTATGTGCAATAAGATATCGTGGCGCAGCGCTCATCGAGAAGCGCATCGAGGCGTAGAACGAACCCCAAGATCCATTCTCGGTGTTGCCGATGACGACGACGACGCCAACTACGACGTTTCGCTTTGGTTTATGCTGGAGCAGAGCTTCACGAGACGAACGCGAGCATAAATGCAAGCGAGTTTCTTCCTCTTCGCATCGATCCTTCGCATCGTCGATCGTCGCACACACACGAGATGCGAAAGAAGGCAAACGAACTCGCTGCTCGAACGTTGCTCGCTAGATCATAGACCACAAAAGCGAATGGTTCGCCGGTCGGTTCGTCACGGCCACGGGTTGTGGCCGTGTTTGGTTGCCATCGCAGAGCCGGGTGGACTGCGTCTTGAGTTCCATCTTTTTTTTCCTTTATTGCCAATTCCAACGCTGGCGCACTCCAGATTGAACCTCCTCCCGAGAGACCCCCGAGACTTTTCACACCTTCTGAGGTCCAGCCACCCAGCTAGGTGCCCGCGTGACCACCACGTGAGATGAACCGTGAAGCGCAAGGCACTAGGCACCAGGCACCATCGACCACCGATCACCGAAGATCGATCGAGATCGATGAACTGCGCGACCGGCGAACGCAATGCTCGCAACGGCGTGACGGACCGAAAACCGATCCGGCACCGCGTCCACAGGAAGGGTTGTTCTATAGAGAGGCCCCCAACATCATCATCATCACCGCCGCCGCCGTCGCCACCGTCGTCGTGTTCAATCATTATGCTCCAAACGCGATTGTGGCTATGCTTCCTTCCTTCCTTTCTTTCCCTCCACGCCATCGTTGCATGAAAGTAAAAAGGCAACGAAATCGAAATCTCTTCGCACACACACGCGCGTTTACTTCCTTTCCTTCCTCACCGGTTCCGTTCTTTGGTGCGCGTTCTGGAAGAAAACCAGCGAACCGCAAAACGTAAAGCGACGCGCCACCGACCAACCAAGCAAGCGAGCAATCGAGCGATCGTGTCTGTGTGTGCGCGCGCGGCGCAACCACCCCACGATCGAGTAAAGCATGTTCTTGTTCTCGTTCGCGCGCTCGCGCGCACGCTCACCTGCGTGTGTGTGTGTGCTTCGTGGAGAAGAGAATGGAAAATTCACATATTCGCCGAGTGCCGCGCATCGCGAGCGAGCGAACGAACGAGGGACGAGCCAGCGAACCGGGCGAAAGGTTCAGTGACCGATCGGTCGAATGGCGAATGAACCCGTCCGGTCGCAACAGCAGAACACACCACGCTGCTGCTGCTGCTGCTCGCGATCGTTGTTCTTGGTATCGTTCTGTTGGGGCGAGCCCAAAGGAAAGTGAGAATCACGCGAGGTGGTGGAAAGGGGGGGGGGGGGGGTGTTGAGGTTTTTGCGCACCCCCTGGAGGGGGGTGGGGGTTGGTTCTAGTAGGGGCAGGAGGAGGATGAGACGTTCGCCTAGGAGGGCTAGATGATGATCATCGCCATCATCGTCTTCGTCCAGGAGAGTTGTCTGTTCTCGCGCGCGTGTGTGTATGTTCCCCGAGATCACGATCGCTGGAGATCTTCGGTCGCTTCGCAATCACGCAGCTCTTTACCTTCTTAGGAAGGTCTGTATGTGTGCGTGTGTGTCTGTATGTGTGCGAAGGAAGGTTTGCAAATCGAAGCTGTGAGCCACATCATCATCGCCATCGCGCAGATGATGCCATCGACGATCGAGTGTCGAGCGTGTCGAGGGATCAGATCATCAACCGTGATCGTTGATCCTCTCTGGTGATCCACACACACACGCACACACGCACACACACGTGGTAGTGACCGGTCACACCGCGTGCCATCGAAAGTGACAGGCAGGCAGGTAGGTAGTCGGAATGGATCCCCGGAGAGGGTGCTTTAACCCCACTCCCCTCCCCATACCCTCACCCCTTTGCACACAATCACATCCAGCGCACCTTACGCGTGTTCGAGGATGACGACGACGACGACGACGACGACCGGTCGACGACCTCTCACGCGGGAGATGGCGCAAATGGGGCGCCACATGCCCGGTCCCGGACCAGGGGACCGATCAGATTTGCTCTCCGGTCGCCGGTCGGTTCCTCCATCTCCCACACAAAGCTCGCGATCATCGCGATCATCGCGTTCTCGGAGGGGAATGCGCGAACGTCAAAAACGACGATCGAACCTTAATAGGGGACCGCACATCACACTCACCCCCTCTATTGAGTGGCGGGGAGGATGTCAAATAAATTTTGCGGCCAGAAAGATTGCGCCGATTGCAGATCGTCAACGCCTGGCGTGCGCGCATTATGCATTTCTCGCGATCGTTCGCGTCGCTGTCGCTCAGCAGCATTGCGTTGGTTGAGATTTAAATGCACACACGCACACACACGGGGAGGAATGCTGCGCATTAAATTCCCCGTCATAAAACACTGCCCGGGAACACCCAGGAACACCCGGAGTAGCGCGCGCGCCTTCTGCTGATGCCAACTAATTGACAATCTCTCACACTGGGGAGAGGAAAAGGGAGAAGACATTGAGACATGTGGTGGTGGAGGTGGCGGTTACTTAATGTCATTGTCAAGGATTTTTCGTGCCTTCCTCTCCGCTTCCTCTCCGCGCGCGCTGTTCATCCACACACACATCTTGAACTCATACTCCAACTCATCACCATCATCATCATCACCTCCGTCGTGTGTTGCGGTCCGGTGACTCTCGGAGTGAGGTGGTATGGTCATTACACCCGGCACCCCCCTCCCTCGGTTTTTTCCGCAAAATCATGTCTGGCTTCTCTCTCTCTCTCTCTCTCTGTCGGAGGCTCGCTTTTGCGCTTCGCTTCTTTGCCGGATCGATCTTTGTGCACTGCTTACGCTTTCGTTCTGAAAAGAGGGTGGTGTGCTGAGAGCTGGGAGCTAGGGAAGGGAAGGGAGGGCGGCCTAGGGTTAATAACTAGTCGTTACGCGGCGTACACCAACCACCACCCGGCTTCACCAGACACCGGCGAGCGAGCGTCCAATAGACCAGCTGCATGATGGTGTTGCTGCTGTTGCTACTGCTGCTGGTGTCGAACATCTCAACGTGCTAGCAACACACACACACACGATCATCATCATGATCATGATCATCGTCATGCAATCATGTGCCGTGGTGCGGTGTTGCTGCTGCTGTTGCTTTAGGTTCTAGCTTCCGGTCCTTTCCTAGAGCAGGAAAGTGCGCACGCGATGGAAATGAGTGAACCGAACCGGAACACACGGGCCAGGCAGGCAGGTTGATGCCACAAACCGAACCGAAACCCGGTCCCAGCAAAAGCAAATCCCAGCAACAACAACGGCGTGCGATATCCGATCTGCTGCTGCGTGTTATTTGATCCCTTTACTTGCTGCTGTTGTTGTTGGCTGGCCAGCTGCACGAGTCACAAGTTCTGTTTAGTGGAATTTCAGGAATTCGTCACACACACACACACGCGCGCGCGTGAGGTATTGTGTCACTTTGTGACTTCATACTTCGTATTAGCCCTTGTTTTTTTGGCCTCGCGAGTGCGTCTCTCCTCACAAGTGCAAGAGTGTCACCGAGTGGCAACCGAGTGACCTTCAACCATCATCTCCAAATATAGCGCGGCTCATCGTTGATGACGATGACGATCATCACCGGTTACCGGCGATCATACTACACCCGCTAATCATCGCGATGCTGGTGCAAAAACCTTGGCACACGGCGAACGAAGAGCCTCAGAACGTTGCAAAGGTGCCACTCTTCACGTGTTCTGTGTGTTCTGTTCTGTGTATGCGTGTGTTCTTCACTTGACCCTGACCAGCCGACGGTAGAAGGAAGAATGCCAGCTCATCCTCGAGCAGACCGTTCTAAGTAGTCCCCTGCACACCCCCTCTGGCCTCACGATTTACTCACTCACGATGGTTATGCTGACTGACTGGCTGACTGGTTGGTTGGCTTGTTGATAGTTAGTTAAGCTTACGGATCGTTAGTTGCTGCGGATCAGGGAGCTTACCTGCTGCTACTGCTACTGCTTCTGCTGCTGCTGTCGCTGGTGATATCACACCATCCACGTGGTTTTCGTTGTGTGGAGTCGAGAGGGGGGGATCCTTCAGATTCTAATTATGATGCACATGTTAATTGCAACCCCTCGCGGCCCCAGACGCCTGGCGACGATCGGCCACGTTCGTCAGGGCAGGAGGAAATAGTTCCGTGGATGATGGTAGAGTCCGGCTGCCTCCGTTCCTGCTCTTCTTCCTTCGACTCCTGCGAGGTTGTCGTTAGATGTCGCGTTGCGGTGTTCCTTCCTTTTCGGAGGTGAGGTGATGCTGGGGTTTCAACAAGCTTGCTTTGCCTTTCGGTTGGTTGCGATAACAACGTGGGGCTAATGAGGTGATGACACACACTGCCTTCTAACACACACGCGGACACACGGACACACGGACACACTGGCACGCACAGCACTAGCACTGTGTTGTGGTGAGAGGGGGCTACTTTGATTGCTTCCGATTCTGGCTCCCGTTCGTAGCTTTTCGTCCGGAACAATTGCGTTCTAGCTGCTGTCTCGAATCACACACACGGGCTGCTGCACTCGGAAATAAGCACACACACACGGGAACACACACACACACGGGACACACGTGCACGACGACGATGACAGGGTTGCTGTTGCTTACATAAAAACACTTTTCGTGTCGACTTCTCGCCCTTCCCGGCTCAAGGTTACGTGGTTCCCGGTTGGATTACGAAATGTATTCAGATATCGAACCCGAACGATATGTTGCGGTTTCGGGATCGGGTCGCACACACCAGCGCACACGCAAATACACGATCGGGAACACAAACACCTCGCTCGCCCGCGTGGCCACAATTCCCTCAAACGATTGACACTCGACTGACTGACTAACTGACGTCGTCGGGAGCACGATTTTTGCGTCGCAATAGCCTTCCAGATGTTGTGACACAACACCGCAACCCCGCGATTCCAGAAATTCCCGATGATTCCCGGGGAGCTGCTGCTGCTGCCGCTTCCGTTGTTGCTTCCGCTCCTCGTGTTGCTGTTGCTGCTGCTGCTGCTGCTGCTGCTGCTAATGTGTGCTAATCCAATTCTACTCCCGGGTTTTGCTGCCCGGGTGTGGATCACCGTTCCTGTTTGACTTGTTTTGAGGTGGACTTTTTATTCCGTTCCGCAAATCACTGCTCCAGCACACCGAGAAAACCACTGGAGGAAACGTTTTTTTATTATTATTATTTTGGTTGGATTTTCTGTCGCCCTTTTTTTTTGACACCGCCTCGAACGCTTATTCGAGGTTCAATCACATAACACAGCCACACACACACACACGCACGCACGTACACAAACTTTTGTGGTATTGATTTTGGTTTATTATCTGCTTCCGATATCTACTGCTACTCACAAGTACTCCAACATCATCATCATCCTCGTCGTCGACGATTGCGCACTTCGCCGAGGTTCGCGTTCTAGTCACACGCGCAAGTCACTCGCAGCTCGAGCCGCGTGGGAGCGGGGGGCGGGAGCGTGGTTGCGGTGGTGCACCTTTTACACCCCCTCCTCCTCTCGTGTGCCCGCTTCGCGTACACTTCGTTTAACTCTGCACTTATGTAACTCCAGCGACGATGACGACGATGGAACTGACGGACGTCACACACTGGCGACGATGTACACGGTGAGCTCCGGTTACACCGCGATGCTGTCACTGGTGAGGCCACTAATTCTACTGCTGCTGCTGCTCGATGCCAAGGTTTGTTCAACTTTCAGGGCCACGGTCACGGAC
Organism: Anopheles darlingi; assembly: GCF_943734745.1. Lineage (NCBI taxonomy): Eukaryota > Metazoa > Arthropoda > Insecta > Diptera > Culicidae > Anopheles > Anopheles darlingi. The sequence continues at coordinate 45,865,071 of NC_064875.1, read as the reverse complement.
TCACCATCCCAATCAATCACAAAACAAATCTCAGTAGTCTGTTGACGGCTCTATTGACGGCTCCGTTCTTGCGTTCGCTGCCGACCGACCGACCGACCGACCGAGGGATGATCGGTTTGCGAATGACGGACGGAACAATACGGACGTACGGACGGACGGACGTACGGACAGACGGACGTCCTGCTCGAGTATTGGCCTGGGGAGTACTAAAACCGAAGCCCAGAGCGCAAGAGCTGCTCCACGTTTGACGGTCAAGGTACACGGGCACGATCGGCTGCTGCTGCTGCTTCGAGCGCTTCTTCCTCACCCACACAGCCACAGACAACGAGCTCGAACCCGATCGCCGATCATTCCCGAAAGCTTAGCCTCTCGCGTCTCGCGATGATCTTCCGCAGAGCTTTCGGTTTGAAGGAGGTTCTCCTTCACAGCAGCGCATTCACCTGTTCTTCCTCGCTCCAGGTTTTGATGTGCCATTGCGATCGCCTCTTGTGTGTGTCGGTGATCGTCCCACACCAACACAGAACGCCACAGAGCGAGAAAGAGAGAGAGGGAAGAACATTGTTGTTGTTCTTGTTGGGCGCTCGCGTGTCATGCTCGCGTCAGGTTCAGGTTCAGGGTCTCACCGTACACGCATACATAGCAGCACTTCTGTTACCGAAGCTTGTGTGTGTGTGTGGGTAATTGTCTCTCTCTTTTGCTCTCTCTCTCTCCATCGTTCTGTCACGCATTGTGCTCCGGTACTCTTCCGGTTTCGCTGACAACCGCACCGCCAGGGCCTGCCTTGTTATGCTGCTGCGTCCCTCGTTGTTGTTGATATCGTTCTCTCTCTCTCTCTTTCTATCGATATTCTGCTTCTCTATCCTTCTGCATTGTTAAAAGCTCACATTTCGCGTCTGTGTGTGCGTGCGAGAGCCATCCTTGGCCAGCATCGGCATTCGGGGGGCTTCACCATTTCTGTTTTGTGTAATTCTTTCTCCCTTTTTTTCTGCCTCTGCACCGAACATAGCAACCATAGAGATACGGTGGAAATAACGGTACAGCCCGACGCCTTACCTGTTCCGATTGCCTTTTTCCACCTCTCTTTCACTCTCTTTCTCTCTCTCTCTCTCTCTCTCTCTCTCTCTCTCTCTCTCTCTCTCTCTCTCTCTCTCTCTCTATCATTCTGAATCGTTCTTATCCCCTACCCTTATCCCCGGACAGGCAGAATGTCCCCGTCCGTCCTATTCAGCTGTTGGGTTGGCGATACGCAGCATTAGCAGCCGCCGTCACCACCAGCACCAGCACCAACCGCGTTTAGCATATTGCGTGATCGCGCGGCCGTGCCCGCGGGGCGACCTATGCGCCTTGCCCTTGCCCTCCTCCCGTCCCCTTTCCGCTACCGCGGAAGCGGAAGCGAACGCCGTTATGCGCCGCGGTGTGCGCGACAAACCCTGAAGCAGAAGCTGAAGTTCATGGGAATCATCGCGTCGCCATCGCCATCGCCGACGTCACCACCGGCAACCCAATGCACCCTTATATGTATGCACGAGGGTCGAGGTGACGGGCCCCGCACCAATGCCTCCTGACCTTTTACGGTGGGCGACGACGGCGTTGAAATTATGAAATCCATTGTTCCAGCGGCGATGCGGTAATGCGAACACACCGCGCGCGCACATACACACACACACACACCGCTGCTGCTGGTACTACAGCTGTTCTAATGCAGAAGAGGAGGAGGAGGAGGAGGACCCCTCGGCCATCCCGCCCCCGGATGGGGTCGTAACGGGACTGACTGAAAGCCCGTGTCGGATGCGACACATTCGCCACACACACGCACGCACACATACATACACACGCGGAGGGGCGCAAACAATGGTCAAATCAGATTTGGTTCGGTCGCGTTACTCATAGATGGAGTGTTGAGTTGTGTTGTGCTCCCGATCGACGCTGATCTAGGGGGGTTGCTAGCATCCCCTCCCAACCCCTTTGTGTGTGTGTGTGTCGTGAATGCATTGTTCTGGGAGGTAAATTGAACGAACGGCTTCTGTATCGAGAGCATCGTGATCACTCATGTGTGTGTGTGTGTGGTCACGATAAGAGGCCACAATCAATCATTGCTTGCATCGCGATGCTCACCGGGATAAGAGTGAGCACAACGAATAGGCGGGCACAACATTAGATGAGACCTTAGAGCATCCACGGGACCCCTTTGCTGACATTAATTGAGGTAAAATGATGGAATGTGTAGTAGGATAGCAACTCAAACGGATACTTAACCGATCGGTTTAAAGGGTGTCCGGATCACGAGACAATCATTAGCGTCGCCCGGTCCCGCTAAAATACCAATTCACCCCCTTTTTGGCATCATTTTGGCACTCTCGCTGGCCATTGAAAGTGTGCTGCTCGAAAGAAAAGAAAAATAAAACAAAACACCCAACCAGCGGCCCGCGGGAGTTCAACAACCTTCGCTGCTGCTTCGCTTTTGGGAGGAAAAACTAGAGCAAACCTCTTTGCGACCGACCGATCGACCGCGTACACACTCTCTCGCGCGCGCGGTCGGTCGTTCACCTTTGGGCGAAGGCCCAAAAATCTCACTCACGATTACGCTTCCCCATTCAACAGCAGCAGCAGCAGCAGCAGCAGCAGCTGGGGTGAGTAGTAGTAACCTACTCCCAAAAACAACCCTCTTACCCAAGATGACGAGGGTGCAAAGTGAGGAAAATTACTTGGCAGACCCTTTTAAGGGATTATGAGATGTCTACCAGAAACATAATGTGCACCGAGAGATATGAACCCAACGTGGCACTCATAACACGAAAAAATGATGCAAACAGGTGTACCGGAAGGGCGGTGGGGGAAGGGGAGATGATGACAAGTGATCACAAAACCCCCCAAACGCACATACCGAGCCCTACTGCAAAGGGCAACGAAGCACAGCAAAGCGCGCGATTGAAACAAAGCCCTCGGACTAGGCGCTCGCCCTCACCAGACAAAAGACTTCAACGAGCGAGTGCGCAGCGAACTCGCGAACATTAGAACCACGCAACTCCCGGAGCAATTAGAATTCAATTCCGCTTCCCATCAAAGGGAAGCCAACCAACCAACCAACCAACCAACCAGCCGGTACTTCCTAGTCCGGCTAAAGCCACTTCACGCACACACACACCTGGATGTAGTGGAGCGAGCAAAAGATGTTTAATTTATTTTCCGCATTGATGAGGACGATGAAGCCGATGCACTAGTTGCGGTCTTGCCGAGGAGCCGGGGCAGGGGCATTGCTGAACGGTTAAGAATGCAGTGCAGTCGAGAATCGTAGAACAAGGACGCACACGGAGCAAATCAAAGCAACCGTAGCAACCGCAACGCAACGCAACGCAACGCTGTGTCTGTCGCGTCTGTCGGTTTTAATTAGAAGCAATCGTTACATAAATTGATACACCGCAGCAGCCGCCATCGTCGTCGATGGAGCAAAAAGGTACGAACGAAATGGAAATGGACAACATCAACGGCGAAGACTGTCACGAGTGCACATCGAAGTGACGTGCCCCGCGTGGGATCGGGAAGTTAAAAATAGAGATTAGATTAGAACTTCTTGGCTCGCTTCGCCGATACGCGAGCCACAGTAGGCCGTGGCACGCGTAATGCTGTCAATCCGGAATGCGCGGATTATAAATTCATAAATACCGACCCGGCCGGCTGGCCGCTCCAATTGGTGAGGTCCATTTGTCATCATACCCCAGAACCAAAGCAAAGGCGTTCTAAGCGTTACAAGTGGCCAGCACTTCCCTTTCTAACCAACTGGACCTGGCTGAATGAAGCTCAGCACAGCTCATTAGCTCACGGTTCACGTTCCCTGTTCCGAAACCATCGAGCTAACAGGCCAGCGGCGGTGACCGTTCCCCGCCGGGCCGGGATCTAGGCCAGGGCGTCGCGTCATTACGCGTTTCTGAGGGGACGATGCGTCTGCATTTCACCCCGTTTTCTCCACCTCCACCAACCAAGAACCATTGGCAAGCGCATGCACATGCCAAGAAGACACATCGGCACATCGCGATCACCTCTAGGGGGCGTTCTTCTACCTAGAGAGAGGCGCGGGAGTGGCACATGACGATGTGGAGGATGCGTCGCGGTCGCCGTCGCCGTCGCCGTGGTCGCCGTCGTTGTCCGTGATGATGACTGCTCATTATGCATCGGCCGCCGTTGTAAATGGCGCTACGTTTTCGGAATGCAAAATGCGCTAATCATTGCAACACATCATCATCATCATCAGCAGCAGCAGCGGCGGCGGCATTCGTTCGCTTGTTGTGTGCGCGCGTTCGAGTTGACTGAGAGACCTACTTCCAACTCGCGCAAAACGGTGACAACACACGGCGACCCCGCTCCGGTCTCCGGTCCTCCCTCCTCAAACAAGCGGCTCGCCTCTTGCCCCCTCTCCCTCCGTGCGAGCGTCTGCTGAGATGTTTATGGCTAGGCGCAGATTTTTAACCTATTTTTGGCGGTGGCTGGACCGGCTCCGGTTTGGCGGTTATTTAAATTTATTCCGAAAACATCGAAGCCACCACCGCAACACACCCCGTGGACATGGTTCCCTCTAATGGGGCACTTTTTTTTTGTTGTTGCTGTTGCCGTTGCCGTTTGCCAGCATCCAGAACATTATGGTTGCGTCCAGCGGGGAACTAGATTTTCTCGATTTTTGTTTGCTAATTAATTGTGTTTTTTTTTCTTACCGGGGGTCTGAAAACGTTCAATTGACGCCCGTACCCGATGGTCAAAAAAAAAAGGGTGAGACCTCCCCGGTGAGTTCAATGAACTCGAGCTGGTTGGCTCGTTGGTTGTGTACTTTTTGTTTGTTTTCGGATTCACCTTCTCTTTTTTCGTGTTCCAGTTTATGCTTCCTGCAACCAACCAACCAACCAACCAACCAACTCCAACATCTTTCCTTTTCCTGCTGTTCCTGCACTGAGAGCTATTGACTACATCTCCTCTTCTCTCCACTCTTCTCTCTCTCTCTCTCTGTGTGTGTACTGCTCACACTCCTAGTCGTGCGTTTTCTCTGCGTTTTCCTATCACCACCACCACCCCCTTTGGGAGGGAGTGTTTTCTTCAACCACTGCCGTTGCTCTGATTTCTCGCCCTCCACCTCGTCGTCCCCTCCTTGCCTTCGCAATCGCCGGGGCCTCAGTGATTTGTGTCACATTTTCAACAGCCCCTCTCCACCTTCTCCCCCTCCTTTTCTTTTCCTTTCCCCTTTCCAAGGCAGAAGAGTGTGCGCGCGGCTATATGTTGGAACTGTGAAAGACAAATGTACCGTTGGTGTGTTCATTTCTCTCCTTTTTCTTTCTGCCTAGATTTTTGCCTAGCCGTGAGGGGGAGGAAGCGGACAGGGGAAGAAGAAGAAGAAGAAGAAGCAACGGTGGAAGTTGAAGTAGAAGGGAAACACATTCGTGTCGTGTTCGTCTCGTGTGTCGTGTGTGTGTCATGTGTGTGTGTGTTTGCTGGACATCGGGAGTTAGAATGCGCTCTACGGACCTCCCTTCCTCCCGTCCCACTCCACCGAGCCCCTTGGGCTTTCGGTCAACGACTGTGCCAGTAATGCGTTGGAGCATCGGAGCCAACCAGCCAGCCAGCTGAGCTGGGAGCTAAACATCTGACCCTCGGGCCTCGGGCCTCGGTTTGTTCTGTAGTTCAAGAAGCTTTAATGTTTTTACGTAATTTTTTTCTGTTTTTAATGTAAACTGTTTTATTTGAAACTTTGAATCCAATCTGTCAACAACAATCCGACAACGCGTCATTTCACGTCTATGGTAACTTTGATGGAGCGCTGGAAGCTGGATCGCTCTAGCTGAAGACTCTTGCTGCTGGCGTACCGCACCGAGAGCCGCGCACCGAGTTCAATGACCGATCGCGGTCTCGGCGCTACTAGGCTAGTAGTGGTGGTGGTGCTCGTCGTCGGCGGCCGCTCGTCGGCCACTATGCATGCCCTGCCGCTGTGCCATAAGTACTGGATTAAGCCGTCGTCTAACGTAATAATCATTTCGAAAGTATGACACGCTCGTGAGTAGCGCGCACTAGCGGCAATGGTAGGAAAAGTCAGAAGGAAAATCACGTCCACCGCGGTGGCGCGCGGTGGAGAGACAGAGAGAGGCACGATCTGTTGAACCAATAGTGTGTCTGCTCATTGTGCTGCCCTATTTACCGTTTGTTTTATGTGTGTGCGCGCGCGAGCAGCGCATACACCATCGCCGTACTGCTCGGTGCGCTCGGTTGGTGGGTCCCAAAAAGGAAGGAAAGGCACGGAAGGTGTCTCTTTGGTAGAGATGATGATGATGATGATGGCCAACAGAAGCAATAGTAGTAGCAGTAGCACTACGCTCTTTAAGTTCCAGCTAAGCTCTTCTTCGCATCATCTCGAAACGAAACGAAACGAAACTGAGACCAACCCCAACCGAGGGGGGGGCGAAAATGTTGGCCGAAAAAGTTCATTGACTCGGCGCGCGGCCCACATCGGGCCTATCGGGCTGGCCGAAGGCCTCTCGCTGGTGTGGAGGCCTCAAAAGTGGAGCAATGGCCTCGCGATGCCCTCTTGAGGGGATTGCGATGATCGATGAGGAACAGATGATGGTGGTGCGTGGAGAAATGAAGAGGAAGTTACTCCTGATCCTGACAGTTCCTGGAAGGACCTGAACGGCTATGACCTAGACCTCGAGACTTGAGCTTGCAGTCCTTCGAAGGACGAAATTTTTGGCCAAAAGTTCATTTTTCAAACATTTTAATCCAAACATCGAACCATCGAGAGCGCTGCATCCCTGGATTAGGATCAAGGATCAAGGATTACGTGATGATGGGATTCCGATCCACTCGACGTGCGACGTGAATGTCCCCTCCAGAAACCCCACGGTTACGGAAGCGATGGCGATGGCGCAATCTTGGAGCGGAGCGTGCTGGCAAGTGCTTGCGCTCCGCTCGCCCAAACCGGCTTCCGACCGGGGAGGCTGCCCCCAGAGATCGTCATTGCTTGATCGTGAAATAATGTTCGTTCGTGGCCGGTTCGTCGTCTGCTATTCCTGCTGCTGCTGCTGGAAAGTCGGTGACCACCGAGGGAAAGAGAACAAGAGAGCGAGAGAGAGAGAGAAAGAACGAGAGAGAAAGGAGAGCCGAGGAAAAGCAAAAGAAAGCATCGATCGAAGGCGCGCGAACGGCGATCGCGCAACATGAATAGTCCGCGACTATAGTCCGCGCGGCTTAAAGCTCTGCTGCTTCTCATGTCTGCGCATCTCTCTCTCTCTCTCTCTCTCTCTCTCGCCGTGTGCGTGTGTATGTACAATAGATTTAGCACTAGGTAACTGGTTCAACAGCCGCGAGTAACCTCGTCTCTTATGTGCCACGACGTGGCACGGGTTTGCGTTATGCTGTTGCCGCTGTTGCTTCCTGAGCTGCTTTCTTCCATGCTTTCTCCCGGTGTGGCTATAGTGCGATTTCCTAGCTGCGAATCGGTTCGACTTCAGCTCAGCTGGCTGGCTACCAATGGGTAGAAGAGGCTTCGCTGCTGCTGCTACTGAAGACTTTGATCATCTTATGGTGGCGCAATACACGTAACCGATTAATGGGGGATATAATACATCGCCAGATTAGTGCCACAATGTATTACGCAGGGCAAGGCTATTGACTTCGCAGTTTCGCAGGGATTGGCAATCGGTTTTAGATCGGCTTCAAATCGGATGTGTTCTTTGATGTTTATGTGATGCTAGATTTTATCTAATTTTTTATTACTATTTTATTAGTATGTAACATAGTATTTCAACAACTTTTCATATATTCGTACATTTCAAATACGATAACTTTAGTAGCTTTAAAATTTATACATTAATAAATTGTGTATTTTGGTATCCCAATTCGGAGCAAAGTATCAGTTCACTTGATTAAAAAGTTCACCTGATTACATCCGTCCATAATCAATTACCTGAAGAATATTTGAGCTGCTACTGGCCAGAACTATCTCATATTTATTTTCTCGAGACTTTTTTCTATTTTTAAACTTATTAATAAGTAACTGCTAATGTTTAGATAAATGGAACCACATATTCGACTTCTACTGACCTTCGTCTCCTGTCAAATACACTCTTTTATTGTCCTACACTACTTCTAAAATCTGGTATTTACAGATAAGATTTACGGAAATACATGCTTAAGCCATCTGAGAGATCATACACATACGATAAAACAACAGCCAATAATAATATTCAGTAAATTTTAACAAAATATCACATTTCGTTTCTGAGATAAATGAGATGGAAATGCAAAATCGTAAAAACCTTTCCGAATACTATCAATCCGAATACCAGCAATCAATTCGATCCATCATCGGCCCACCAGATGTATCCTACCAATCGCTCGCCAATCACTTCCCTGCTTCGACAGAGCTTCGACACTCCAGGTCAAGAACCGCACCCGTGGCCGCAGAATGTTCGCCAAAATGTGAAAGTGATAAATTCCGCCCAAAAAAGGTTCTTTGCTCCTGCGCACCAAGAACCCACCCCATCGATTCATGCGCGCGACGCCGATCAAACCGATCCTTTCGTTTCGTTTCGTTCTAGCGTAACGGCCACCCCAAAAAGCAGCGAAAACCACCCCATCGCCACGATCGTCGGCCACGAAAACTTCCCGAGAAACAGCAGCAATCGAAGGTGAAAAGCATCTCATCTCGGCCCCCACAGCTCGGGTTGCTCCGGTTGAGATCGAACGAAACGAAAATGGAAACAAGAGTTCAATGGCCTCGCCGCGAACGCCGAAAAGCAACCAACTTACACTACTCACCCCCGGGGGTATGTGTGTTTGATGGTCTGCGTGCGTATGTATCGATTTGTTTGCAGATTTGTGGCGTCCTCAAAAAAAGCAATTCCCCCCCTACTGCCACTGCCACGACGCAGAAGGCTGTGAGGCTGCGCGCGGCGACCGCCATGACTTTCATATGTCCATGTCGTACTGTCCAGGGCTTTCTCGCAGAATCTTGCACACCGGACTGGGGTGATAAACAACTTTTTGGGGCCATATTGTGAAGAATTGCGAATGAAAGAAGGCAAAACGGAGCCTACTGAGCTGAACAGATCCGAATCCAAATCCAAATTCAAAGTGTGCTTTAAATGGATTTGGAGAAACATTTAATAACAATTTGCTTTTCAATTAAAAAAAACCTCATTGATATCTGTTACTAAAAGAAATGAAACATTTACATAAAATAGGTTATTAATTAGCAAGAACAATTTGCAAGAAGATTAATCAATTCAAACATCCAAATAAACCAACCACCAAGTCTAATAACGGATGCAAATGCAGCTCATTATTTGCTTGTATTTTTCCAAACTAACAACACCTTAATTAGTCAAACGCCTTCCCCTCCCCACCCCCCGAGGGACGCTCGTCAAACGTCAAACACAATTTGTAGCCGAAGATTAATCGTTTCTCCTCGCTTCGCGAGAAAAAAAAACATATTAGCGCACATAATAATAATGGCAGCGCGCCGGCCTCGCCGGGTGGTGATTCGCGAATCCCGCGATACGCTCGCGCAACCACCGCCCATCACTGTGTTAGTAGTCCGCGGCGCTGGCGTCGTCGTGCTGTGGTGGTGCTTCGTATTATACAATCGCGGCGGTGGTTGGTTGGTTGGTTCGCGTACTCGCGGACGAAACGATTTTTCAAGTTCGTGGCCATTGCTGTTGTTCGGCGTGGCCTACACTCTTTGCTTGCTTGATGCTGCCTGGCCCTGGCCTCAACCTCGGAGAAGAGCAGCTATATGTGTGCTTATGTGCCAGTGGCACCAACACAACGAAGCGCATGCGCAACCGATTTTGCGATCGTGCTCGAAGCGAGATGATCGCGAACGCGCGGTTGGCCTTCAAACAGGGGGTGCTCCATTTGGTACTCGCGCTCGTACCCGTTGGTATTTTTGAATGATGATCACTTCAACTTGATCGATGATCATACGTTAACGTTAAGAATGATAATACTTGCAAGTATATTTTTGGATTTTATAAACGACACATTTTGCATATTTTGCCAATCGATCAGTTGCATCCCTTAGCCACGATCGAGCGGGGTAATGATCGTCCATGTAAAACCTGTTGCCGGCGCATCTGCTTTCGCGATCTACTTCCATCTCTCTCTCACACACTATCTTGGACCGGTGGAGCTCGCATAATCGCACACGCATAGGTAATACCTCCGCATGTGTTGGTGACGTGTTGGAGCAAAAAGCTCCAAAACGATCGATCGAGAGAGAGAGAGAGATCCAGTTTTTGGGGGCGGGGAGGGCATATGAGCCCCCTCACAAGGTGACTTTGAGTGAACAAGAAGAGCCACGGAGAGAGAGAGAGAGCTTTCAGCGTCTTGGTGATCGTCAGGCATCTGCCGCCGCTTCCTTCATCTTTCGCGATCATCCCCATCCCTTGCACTGCATCCCCCCTTGCAGTTCGTCGTCTTCTAGCAGGGCGAGAATGTGTGTTAGGGCAATGACCGCGCGCCGACGGTGGTGATCCATTGCGCGAGCGCGCAAAGCTTTGGCTTTGTTTACGTTTCCGCAAGACGCACTCGATCGTTCGCTCGCTCGCTCGCTCGATCATTCCCTTTTAGCTTCTCGCTCGTGACTCGCGGGGATTGGATTTTTTAAACTGACCATCCGGAAAGCGTGTCAGAGAAAGCATATAGTATGTTGCTAGCTTTATTTTTCTTTCTTTTTTTGCTTCGCCTCCCCCTTCTCTTCATCGTCATGATCGTCTCGTGCGTCGCAAAGGGGTTGGTTGTCAGCAGTAAAGCAAACATCACTTTTCGGTGACGCATGGGGAAATTCTGAAGTCACAGGAACCGTAAGCATCAATGCCTCGCATGTTATGCTAGCGCTAGATCGATTGAAGTAGAAGCGAAATGGTCTCTCGAGGAAGATCATATGAAAAAGGACACTTCTGTTGGTGAAGTCGACCTTTTTGGCAAAGCAGAATCAATCAAGTGATCCTTGTTGTGCTCGCCGAATGGTTTCCTATCACCAAAAACCGATCAGTTTTCCATTTCCACATAATTTCCCTCCAGCGCTGCAGCATTTCCTGTTTTCCCAGGATCATCCCATCGGAGCCACCTAAGAAGCATCAAATTAAACGCAGTAAAAGTGGGTGAACGCGCAAGAAATTAAACATTTAGCCAGCTTCGGCTGAAGCGAAAGGAATGCTGGCGGTGGAAAACCTTCGTGGAAAACCATCGGACTCATCGGAAAAGCACCCAAGAGGGGAGGACCCTCTCGAGAGTGTACGCGAGAGAAAATTCCCGCTCACGGTGCGCTCTACTTCCACCACTTCCGAGCCACCACCACCAGCACCACCGGCGGCGGAGTTGAGTAAGCCCAAGAGGCCAGGAGAAAATTGTGTCATTTCCGCTAGCCCACCACCGTCGCCTCCCCGATTTTCTGCTCGATCGTTGGCTCGTCGCTCGTTCGCTCGATCGTTCGCTCACTCACTGGCGGTCGCTAGCGGTCGTTGAACCTTTTGTGGGTTTTCGGTGGGACCTTGAAATGCGTGCGCGTACACGAGCGTCCAAGTGGGAAGCACCTCAGCAACCACCGTGCGCCTCACGTTGATTGATGATGACGTTGACGAGGAGAGGAGTGAACGAGCGCGGACGGAGAAATGACGATGACGATGATGATGATGATGGGCGCTCTATGCTGTGGCCTAGTGCTGTGGTAGTGTCGTCGTTGTTTTGGATTTTCTTTGTTTTTTTTTCTCTCTCGGTTGCTTTCGGTGTGAGCTTTTTGGAGGTCGTACATTGAACCCAACGATTGCGAAAGTCTCCTGGAGGATGGGTGGATTGGTACTACCCCCTCCCCAACCCCTCTAAACGGAACGGGTGCCACGGTCAGCAAATTGAGATGTTCCGATTTCGTTTGTCGGTGCGGGGCTGCTTATCATCTCTCTCTCTCTCTCGGGGGGCTTTCGTTGATTTATTGGCGCCTTTGCACAGAAAAACGTGCACCGCGCCGTGGTCATAGCCGAGGGCAATGAACTCTGGCGTGGACGGCATCGGCTGGCATGAGATTATGAAACTCGATTTCTCTTCCCTCGGGCCGGAACGGTTTGGGTGGATGCTGTTGGATTAAGATGTTGGTTTAAGCAGTCCAAGAAGAAGCGAAAATGCATTAATTCTATCGTGCTGGAAGAGTTATTAGCTGATGAAATCGATATGCAAGCACGTTTTTCACTGGTAGAAGCATTTATTATGAGTTGCCAAAGGGTTTGCAAGCGATGACAGGTCATGAAAACGGTTAAATCGTATGATTTGAATGATAAGCGAATGTGAATTTGAGGATTTTTTTCCCCTCAATTTGCTTTTGCGTAAGTGGACTTTTGGTTTCGAATCGAATTGTTACTTATTTGAAAAACTGTATTCAGAATCTAGAAAAGGAAAAATGTTGGAATCCTTCACTAGGCTCAATGGGTAAGAGTGGAATTATTTAGCAAAAATGGCTGTTAGTGCTGTGCTTTTGCTAGGAACAGAAGAAATCTCAAAAGTATGAGTACTTGAAAGTGATTGAAGCTGTCACATCCCAATTGCTTCGAAAAACGATTAGAAAGGAAATGCATATTGTTGTATATTATTGTTGAATCTTAGTTCACTTTGGTTGCTATGCTGGGAAATATATAAAGCAGAGCAACCAGCTGAAAAGATCAGTTTAGCTGTATTGTTGAGAATCAACCAATACGTTACACATATCATTATCTACTGATCCTGTCTTGCAGCAACGCTCAACGCTATCACCTTTGAGCAGGATGCGATCATAACGCCCCAAAGGATACTGCTACGTTTCGTCTGGTATTAATGACATCTAGCATATGGATTGGACAATATTTGGTTACCATAAAATCATTCTACGACCGATATTGATGTATTACCAGAAAAAGAGCAACTAATGAATTATCAAATAGATAGCCAGTAAACTTTTAAGGAACCAATTTCCCTTATTTTCCCTTATATGCTACCATCAGACCAGTCCTTTGCTTCGCCTTTCCATTCCCTGCCAGCGAAGAAAGGGTTTAAAAGTCCCACAGCTTTAACCAAAATAGGACCCCCCCGAAAGGGTCACACACAGTGTACACTCAAATATTGCTTCCACAGCGTCATTTAAAATAAACCACTTTCAAGAGTATTTATTGCACGTCGAACGTGCAGCAGCAGAGTACAGTTAGCACAAGAACACCTCCCCGCTCCATGTCGAAGAATCGTAAACCCTTTCACCTCGATCCACATTCCGTTGCCGGCTGATTGCTGACCGAGTTAACGCCAGTTGCTGTGCAGTGTGTTTGGTTGGTGTCGTTTACCAATTGGCAATTCATTGACCCTTCTCACCGGGTCCCCGGGTCTATCCCTTTTACTGGGCGGATTCCGAAATCCTTTTACCCGTTGGCAAAAGGGTAAGATCATCTGGCAAAAACAGGACAATTAGTGCAACTTTATGCAACACATGCTGCCGCTACAGTAGCAATTGCGAGCGTTATGAGTAGGTTCAGTTCGATGGCCGGGCAACGGGGAGCAAGAGAGGAACGCCAGGAAAGAGTCACCGATTTGGAATCCCTTCCTGCACACCAACGGCCCTAACGGCACATGGTTTTATGGCGATGGTGCTATGTACTGCTAGAGGGCTGCTGTGCAGGCGGCGTAGGTCATCCTTTTTTATGCACCCTTCGTCGCTCTCTACCCGGACACAGCGTCACAGGGATGGGTTTCCGTGTACCCGCGGGCACACACAAAGGGTCATACACCCACCACCACGACCACCACCACCATCAACTGCCTTTCCTCATCCTCAAGACTAATGTAACGGCTCAATGGTATGCCGTAAATAGCATGGCCGCTGTCGAGTTGTAAAACTTTCTTTAAAAAATGCATTTCCAACGCCTTCCTGCCTTCTATCGACACCGACACCCTTATCTGCTGGCCATTTTTGTTTGCAATTTATGCTTAAAAAACGGTTCGGTCGAGGTCGAGTCGACTGACTGGTGACCTTCGGTAACGGTTCTGCACGCGGAGCGGCCAAAAAACACAACAGAACGCACCCATCCAGTGACAGTCAGTCAGGGCCGAGGTATGGACTTGTTGGTGACGGAAAATGTCTTTATTACTCATAAATAATAATTCTTTTGGCTCACGAACGTGCCTTTCTGCCTTTACCGGTTTCTTTTTTTTTATGCCGGATCATTAGCCATTTCGGTAAAAAAACAAAACCCTCATTTGTGGATGTCCTTGAACGGGGAATGGGGGTAGCATAAGAAGCGTGCGTATGTTTTGTCGAGGGCAATAAAGGGCGAGAAAGTTTTTTTTCGGAAAATCGTTTGCTCAGCAGGGCAAAAGCCGTTTCTAATGTCTAATTTCGTAGAAATGTGCTTTCTTTAGCATTGTTGTTTTTCTGTTGTGTGCTCTTTTTTATGCAGAATAGAACGATTTCACTTATATGGCAGGAACGTTTGCAGTAGCATGTTATGTAGTTGTTCGTCAGAGAACGAAAGCAACGTCACGAGAAGTATATTTAAGTTATTTCAATTTGACTGATTGCGCTTGTTGCTTGCTTGATACGTAGGACATTATACAGATTTTTATAAGCTGGAGCATAAGTTAGTTTCCTCATTTTCTTAAACATAGACCATATTATATCTTACGGAATTATTGATAATCAATTGTAGGTCGATACTGGAAGCAATCTAACCTCTTTGGTGCATACAGGAGCCTATAAAATACTTTCCGTTGAGGCTCCCAACGATCAAGCCTCATATCGATCCGTTTTTAGTATCCAAAGCATTACCTATTGCATTACATGCCTGATGGGGTTCAAAATCCCAAAGTTAATGTCTTGATCAGTCAATTAGGTCATCAGATCCTTGTTAAGCGAGCCACACACGCGCAATATTATTGGCAATATTTTAGGTTACTTGGATTAATTTCACATATTCAAGCTCTGCAAAATATTTTCTGAAAGATTCTGAATATATACGAAATAAAGCCAAGTAGCCTGAAATATTAACCAATAATGTTGCCCGTGTGTGGCCCGCGGTACTATAGACATGTCGAATTGAATATCATCTTCGTAGGTATTTCTGCATCGCAATGATCATTTTCTAGGCCTCAGTATACTAATTGTTGAGTTTGGAGTCTGTATCTGCAATGAATAATGAAGATCAAGAGTAGTCCAATCAGCATCATCTGATCTTAGATCGTTTTTGCCAGTTGCATTTTACAGACACACTTCGGATGACTCATTCCGAAAAATTGTTTTTTAAAATGTGTTTCTGTTTGTATTGGAGGGTTTGTATAGCAGGATACACGGACGGTCTCGACTCACATGAGCACGGCCATAATCGTTCTAGAACGTACAACAAACACCCCATTATCGGCCAACGACCGATTAGACACGAAGAAATCGAAAGAGAAAAGGAAGTAAAACCTCAATTACTTTCCTCATGGAAAGCTCATCGCCGTTTCGCTCTCTATCTCACAGAGCCAGCAGCTCTTATCATGGTCAGCGCCAGCAACAGCAAAAGCAATAGCAGCATCGCCACCTCCTCCACAGTCTACTTACTATCAGACAGACTCGGTTTCACGTACGAGATCCTAAACGCTTGGCTGCAATTCTTGCTCCAGCAGCAGCAGCAGCAGCAGCAACAGTCAGTCTGCATCTCGAGAATTCGCCCAACCGCAACCGCCCAGCTACTGCTACTGTTGCTGGTGCAGCAAAAGTGTTAATGACCGATCATCGAAACCATTTTCATCCGGCCAGCGCCGCGTTGAACCGCTGTGTGTGTGTGCGCGCGCGCGCTATATGTTGTAAATTTCACTGAAACACTTCCAACACCGTCAAAGATGGCACCGATACCGATAGGTGGACGCGGAGGATTCTTCTTTACTTTTCCAGCCTCGCCCATTCGTCCGTAGCACTTTTCCACCAAAAAGGGGGCTAGTGGGATGGGGTAGGAGTTTTCCCAACCTCCACCCAGCCTCTACGCACACTCTCGCTCGTTTCGGTGGAGCATCTTCGCGAGGTCGATGACCGCCGAAGCTGACGAAGACAAAGGCAGCAGCGTTCGGGGAAGCGTTCCGCATCGATTTCCGTTTCGTTTTTCTCGTGCAACCCGCAGCCCGGGTATTAATTGATCCCGCGGAGCGCACGATCGTGTGCGGTGGCCGCGGCGCTCATTAGCAGGAACCCGTGGCCCCCTTTTTGGTCGGTTCGCCGTTTTCCGTGGCGTGGTTTGGGTGCCGGAAGAAAGTGCAACGGTAAACCAGTGAATTTGGAGTAGAGGAAAAGGAGATTGATACGCGAGCATTCGAGATCGCGAGCCAGGCCATCCAGCCAGGAGCTACAGTTCTGGCAGCTTGCTACCGGATCGGATTACCGCTTATGTTGATGCTGATGATCGATGCGACCTAGATTCGGAATGTTGCCCCCCGAGGGGGCGCGGCTTTTCGTCTATCTTCTATTTACATACCAGCCGGCAAGGCCAGGCCCCGAGTTCTGTTTGATCCGCTCGATGTGTTGGCGATGGAAAGGATTGATTTCCGGCGTAAGGACGGCGGATGTGCAGCCAGCTGCAGCCAACGCACACTGCAGGCCGTTATGTGTTCGAGTTGCACCTTGCCCTGAACGCTGCTCCCGGGCGCGCGAGGTGCTCTTTACGTACATTACAGCTCCCGGTATCCGGTACCGCGTCGGCCCAGCTCCTATTCCGGTTATGTAATTGCCAGCTACATCACATCCTGTCTGCAAAAAATAAATAAAAAGAACAAACCCCGCGATCGAACGATTCACGGGCGATCGAATATCCTTCGCGCAACCATTCTTATCTCGGGCCCGTTATGTTGCCATTATGCAATCGAAAGAACGGAGAGCGGGAAAGAGAACAACTACAACAACCACAAAAAAAGCACCGTACACCGTTCAGCAGGATGTCGAACAGGATCCACCACCGCTAACCGGTGTTAGCCGCCATTGCGATCGATCCCGACGATCCCGAAAAAAACATCTGCAAACGTGGCAATGCGTGGAGTGGATGATGCACACCCCGGAAAAAGCGATCGCGTACCGGTGCAACCAAGCACCACAAAAGGGGAATTATTATCTGCACTAACATCGGGTGCATCCTGTCAAATCGCGAAGGATCGTGTTATTACGATGTTGTTGATGGTGGTTCCCCGAGGGCAAATCTATTATTGTACGGGATCAAACGGGATTGCAGCAGGTATGCCGGATCAAGCTGCGGTGCGCCGCTTGCTTTGCCGATTTTTTGGCAAGCGGCATTGCGTTGCTATGGGAACATGCTCGATGCTTCTGCCTACTATTACACCATCTGTCGGCCTATACTTCATCCTTGAGGTCTAACGGATTCCCGTTCGTTGCATCCGGTCTTTTTTTTTTTTTTGATTCGATAAAGTAATTCGTCCACCGTCGTCCTTGATGAGAAGGAGCTCAGCTGCATTTGCCTAGTCGTTAAAGCATTAATCTGCTTTTAATTGATCCCTGACTGCCTCGACAGAGTTTAACATTCCTCTCATCCGCTGCCCAGCCATTAACTCTTGTTAGAATGTTTCCGCTCAGCATTACTGTTCCCAAAAAAAGACTGTTCCAGAACAAAAAACCATCAAAGCTGCTGATCCTCATCGAGCTCAGCTTCGTCAGCATCCAGAAGGGTGTAACCGCGCCACCGAGCGCGCTCTGTTACTTCCGCTTCCCAGCGGCATCATTAACGGCGCTTCTGCCGCCGTCCAAGGATTTGACTTTCCCACGCACCAAACCCTACCCTGTAACCGGACCGCTACGTTGAAGCTGCCGTAGTGTCCGTACGAGCGTCAACAATTGACAAAAGTCCCATAAAAGCGCAAACGGAGCGGGATCAGCCCGTCAGGACAGCAGCAGCAGCGTAAAATCGTTGAGAAAAAAAATCGAAAGCTACCCTTTCGCCTCTCGCCCACAGCCTACTGCTACCCTTTCAACTGTCAATATTGACAGTCAGTCCCCGGGCGGAGTGAGGAAAGCGTCGTGAGCATCGTCGAGGCAGTAAACAGAAAAGGATTCTAACGGTACTCACAGGACGGTGAGGGAAGTATCCTTTCATTCTTTATTTTGTATTTTTTTTTTTTTTGGTTTTGCTTACCACTGACGAGGGTGTTAAAATGAGGATCGCATCGTGATGCGTAGGTGTCGGTGTTCCCGGTTGCGATGCTTCAGCGAGCTGCTGTATCCGTTTTCCCAGGGACCCCTTGAGGACACAAAGCAACGTTACATCATCAGATGTTCTCTGATGGTAAAAATTGGGCGTTTTTTCGACTGTTTTTTTTTGTTCCGCGCGTTGATTGCGTGCGCATTTGTGTTGTTGCGTCAGAAAAAAAGCGTGGGATCACCTGTGGGATTCTTTTTTGGGGGGAGGAAGTGATTTGATGGTCTAATATCCTGTGAAATTTCTTCGCCTTTTTTTTTTGGCGTTTAGATATCCTAATGATCGGGATAAATATTTGTTGGGACAGAGCTTGACAGACAGCCTTAAACAAGATTTTAGGTAAATAAAAAGCTGGATGAAAAAGCAATGTTTATGAGACAGTAAAAACTTTTTTTTAATCAAAATCAAGCATCATCTAGAAGAATGAAATAGTTTCCCTGTAACAGGCACCGTTATCGAAACAACTGTTCACTAAGGTGGTTTGATGGTTAAAAGCTGTTTAACTATGGTACTATGTTTTGTCTAATAATCAGTTTATCAATTTATAGTTCTCAATTCCATCAGCAACCAGCTTCTCAGGAATAATTTTCAATATTAGGAAGTTGTTATAGAATTTCTGCTATAATCGACAAGATCATGTGTTAACTTGTAGAATTACTGCGTTCAAGCATAAAAAACCATTTTTCTTTCAATTATTATGCTATTAATTCATGAAATAGAGTATATTGTCAGGCCTAATCCGAGTTATTAATTCAAAATCATTTATTTTGTGCCTTCTATGTCTAGCATATTTCATTCCTTGATGGATCTTCGTTCGTTGCTTGTTTCATTTACAATCGAAAGTACCTAATTCCTCCTCACAGCATCGTTCCAAAATATGTACCTCCGAAAAGAACTGTTCCAGCGCTTTCTCATGCTCCGCCAGACAGCAATTTGAACCTGTACCGTTACTTACCGTCCCTCTCATCACGCATAGTTGAATCTGAAGTGCATCATCCTGCCCAAAACACGAATCTCTGTGCCACGCTGCGATCCTAGCCAAAGCACGTTCGATCACATACCAAAGAGAAAAAAGAAAATGAAATGAAAAAAAAATCCTTTCGCTTCCTTCTTCGTCCTTCGTTTTCGTCCCGCGCGATTAAGCCCAACGGATCATCCCTCCGATTTATACGCTCTCGAAGCGGCCTCGAAGCGGCAGCCGAACCGAAAGAATTAGAACGAAAGCAACAAAGAGCCTCGCACCATCCAACGTGTGATGCGCGAGTTGCGTTTGCTTTAAAAGGTTCTTTCGGCAGGAGGAGCAGTCGAGGACCGACCGCGGATACGACGGAAAGCGCGGCAGGACACGAATGCGAAGAAGCGTAGCGCAGACAATCGAAAAACAAATCTCGCTTACTTTCGATGTTCTTTCCCTGTTGGTCCTTCGCTTCGTGGCTGTAATTGCCAGGACCCCTGGATGCAGCAGCAGCAGCAGAGAGACAGAGAGAAAGAAAGAGAGAGAGAAAGAGAGAAAGAAGGAAGCGAGGAAAAGAAATGATGCGAAGAGCGAAGATAAGAAGATGGAACGCGGATTGAAAGATTGAAATGAAAACGAATCGAAGCAAAGGACCGGACCGGAGGATCCGTGGAGGATCTCGCCTAGCTGGTCGCCTCATATTTGATATCGTTTGATAGGCGCTGGCTGGCAGGCTGGCTAGAAGCATAGTTCGATCTCGATCTTCAACCTTTTCCTCTTCCTCTTCTATCCGATACTCGTTACGATGGTTAAGACCTACAGCGACAACCAAACATCATAAAAACCACGACGCAACGAAAAAAATAAAACAGGGATCCGAGTAGGCCAGGATAGGTTGTTTTTTTTTTGTTCCTTTCCCGAATCTATTCCCTCACCTAATTGCACCGTGGCCGCGGTCGCGAGCACACGCACACACACCCGGGGGCTTAGCCCGTCCCGTGGATGCCCAAAAACAGGTTCAGGGAGATTTTTCTTTTTCCTTTCCGTTTCATTCCCAATCAGTTCTATTTAGGACAAGAATGCATCTAGGATGGGTTTTTGGGCCGGCGGTGGTCGAAGAACAACACGTGAAACACGTTTTTTGGGGGGGCGGCGGCTTCCCTACCAGGGCGCCCCAGGATAGTGCGCGGATCTCTCGCCGCCCGCTTCTAGGACATTCCATGTATCGGACGCAAGCCTGGAGAGCGCAGTGCTTTGAGGGCAGTCTGGCCAGCCTAGCGCTTCAAAAGCAGCTCCTTTTTCTTGGTCCATTGGTCGATTCCGAAACGAATTGGAGGATAAATCAAGAACCGGTTCCTCGGCAATCAATCCGAACGAACGAACGAACGAACGCTCGAACGATCGAAAAGGGTTTTAAGGTGCAGGATAAGGGTTCGATGAAGTAATGAACCGAACAGAACAGAACCTGTCTTCAAAGTCTCGGAAGAAGCCATCCAGTGGTGAGAAGATTCACTTTTTTCCAAAGGAAATGCTCGCCGTTTTCATGGCATTTGACACCAAAACAAAAAAAAACAAAACACGAGCTGCTCTCTGGAGTTGTTGGAGATAATTTCTGGAAACAGATTCCGCCCCGATATCACGATATCGGCCCTTCGCGCATCGGTGGTCCTTTGGGTGGTTGGCGCCGAAAGATTATAATAATAACCGGCACCGTTATGTCACGACATTACACAACACACCCCTGGCCAAAAGGGGGCCAGACGATGGCTCTGCTTCTGCTGCCGCTTCGGAGTACTTCAAATGCTTTTTGACAGCTAAACGGTCGCTTCTTCCTGTTCCCTGGTGTCTCTCTACTTCCAGTTCACGTTCATGTCATTCACGAAGCCTCTTCGCAGCTAATGATAACCATTAGACCGCTACACTCGCCCCAGTACTCGCTAGATCATGCTCGAGCGATCGATTTTTCTACCTCCGTTGCGCTGACCTTCCGATCTTTGAAGTCCACCAGCAAATCACTGGGAGTGAGGAGCGGGATTCTGGAGCATGAAATTGATCGAACTTTAATCTCCAAAAGCACCATTTTGGAATCCCCATCTCCAGGGGATGGGAACAAAGTCCGTCATCCGTCGCGTGCGCGATCGCGCTACAACATCGTCGGGTACAGCATCCAGTTCTAATGCCCGCGTCAACTTCTCCTGTCATTAACGTCACACTGCCTCCAGGGCATGCAAGGCGGGGCATCGGCAATGTCATGCCGGGCCGGGCCAGGCCGGGGCCTAGCGCCTCGATTGTGCCAGGGTTACCGCGAGTTCATTGTTCCAGTTTCGCGACGACGTCGACGACGACGACGATGATGATGACGACGTCGAGTCACCGCGACGCCACAAGCGACGTGCGGGTCCCGCAAAGTCGTGTTACGCGTGTTGGTGCAGAGATCTCCACCCCCCCCTCGCCATGCTCCCGACATTCCACCCTTCACTTCAATGACTACTGGAGTTGCGATCGCGCGATGGACCGACCGATAGAGGAACCAGGACCGCGGTTCCAAACCCCTTCCCCCTTTCTTTTACGTATAATTCTCCCGCCCCACAGTCCCAGTCACGGCGAAAGGTGTTCCAGTAGTGGTTCCAGTAACGACCGCGACGACAACCACCACCCTCGGTCCCTTTTCGCCCCGTCCAGGGGGTTGGAATTGACTTGAACGTGCATTGTGGTTGAACCAGCAGCTCGCGTCTCCTCTCCCCGGTACCATTCGACGTCTCGTTCGTTGCCTTGTTGACTTACATTCAAAGCTTTCGTCCCTTCTCTTTCTCTCGTGTACCCACAACAGTGATCAGTGATTTGTTTTAAGAGCCTCTAGGGCCCCGCTCATGCCCAATGCTCCGTCATAGACGCTTAGACGATGGTTCGGTTCAGTGCTGGCAGTAGGCTGTGGCTATTACCTCGAAGGCAGCGACTTTCAT
Source organism: Anopheles darlingi (assembly GCF_943734745.1). Classification (NCBI taxonomy): domain Eukaryota; kingdom Metazoa; phylum Arthropoda; class Insecta; order Diptera; family Culicidae; genus Anopheles; species Anopheles darlingi. Next base: position 45,842,932 of record NC_064875.1, on the reverse strand, counting down.
TATGTAACTATACCAAGGGTACCGTTAAGTTCAAGTTTGCGGTGACGACCACGGCCATGGCGACGACGATGAAGACGGGTCGTGGTGCTGGTGGGCTTAGAAGATTGGGATGCCCGCCCACCTGCCTTCTGCCTTCCTTTCTTCCTGCATTCGAACGCTGCATGATCTCGCGTTGCCCCCTTTCGTAGCAATGTACTATGTACGACCCTCGGCAGCATCAGTGTTCCGGTTGCCTCGGTACACAAGCATCGGTCCCGGGTCTCCAGGAAAGGAAACTTGTCCCGCGAACAGAAGAACTATCACGGGTTCCGTGCGCGTGCAAGCGAGTGAGTGAGTACCAGTCGCCTTTGGATTACGGAATGGATGAATTATATAATTCGATCGACCAAAATCCGGTCTCCGCTATGGTTTGCTGGCTTCCGGGGGAACCGGGTTTTGGTTCTAGCTCGAGAACGAGCGAACGGTATTCTTCGGAGATCGAGTGCGATCGCTGTACCAGAATGTTGTGCTTTTGAGGGGGTAATTATTTACAAAATTTAGTTTTTAATAGGCAAATATTTGGATTGTGGATTACGGAAGTATTATCATAGTAGCTAATAGTTAAAATATTCTTGTTTATGAAAATTGGTACTCTTATTTTAGCCAATTTTCATTTCTTTTTCGATTGACGATTTGCATCTTTTTTCTGAATTTCTGCGCAGGTTTGAAATTAAAAAAAATGCTATAAATAAAAAGAATCATTTACATAAAGCTACATACACATTTTTGAATCGCTCTAGGGATTCAGAATAATCCTTAGCTATTAATCGCACTCAATTACTCCTTATTACGAAGTAACTACTTCGTCACAACGGTAATAATGTTTTTTTTAAATATTGGCTTTATAAATTAAGCAAAGGAAATTGAATAGACAAAATAAGAGCAAATGAAAGGTAATATAGTTTAACAGGAAGGCTTTGTTTTATTTGTCACTGTTTGATATTATCGACAATAACGTACATAAACGTACATAAAGGATGCAGAAGTTTAGAATTGATTAATATTCAATATAAGCTCATATCATGTTGATTTATGTATGTTTAAGTTCATCAAAAACAATCAAAGTTGATTGGTATTACAAATCGATTTCACTGTTTCTGAAACGCAAAATGAGATAATGTTGTATTAATTCTATCAATAATGTGGTCTTTCATGCAAATTTATCACTATTATTAACATAGGAAACAGAAATAGTTTTCTTGTCTTGTAAAGATCACTTGAAATAGTTGATCTTTTATCCGTTGCATAATGTTTGGCACTTACCGATTTACTGTACCTCGAAAATTTCAATCATTCGTTTGCCAAACTGTCTGTTGAGGAAATGTTTACACAGCAAAGCAAAATTGATCTTAATTTCTTAAACCGTCAATCAAAAGACACGTGAACAACCAACGGGGACAAAGTAATCAACTCAAGCGAAGGTACCGAATGATTGATTAATAAACCTGTTATAAGAACACGCTCATTATGGTTTGAAAAGAGCGTGTGCTATGTTCTTACGATGCTCACAAGCGGAACCAAAGCCGTCACCACCATCCAAACAGAACACACGGTTGCTGCACCGAGAGCGAGTGAAAACAAAATTGAAGCATCGTGTGCGCACTCGCCCGTGAAAGATGCAAAATTAAAGCCTTTAAAGCCTTTCAAACAAAGAAAAACGCGGCCGCGGCAAACCGTGTTTCGATAATAGCCCCGGACCCGCGGAAGATGGAAGCCGGTCGTTGATCCCCGTTCGGGCCGATGGGAGAGTAATTTTCGCCATCGATCCCCGTGGAACGAGTTGCTGGTGGCGGGGGAAAAATGGTTTCTTTAAAACATTAACCAAACCGGCAGCATCCGGCGGCTTTCGGTGCGCGCATCTGCTCCAACCAGGCGGTGTGTGCGCTTGTGTAACCAATTTTTGGGCAAAACAAAAGCGAAACGATTCTCGAAGGAAGGAAAAGATGAAGAAGAACCACCAAAGAGTCACAGAACGGGCCCAAGAACGGCGCGAAACAGAGAAAGGCTTCGATGCGGCCACCGATGCGATGGCGCAAATGGTTAGAAATTTCGATTTCCGCCGAACGCCAAAGAACCACCGTTACCAGCGCGCGCGCGGTGCCGCTGGAAAGGATGAAAGGCGCTCGCGCGCGAGATGCTCAGAACGTTTAAGAACCAAACGGCAGCACCGGCAGCAGCAACAAGTGGAAGAAACGATCAGCTCAAAACGGTGGCGTGAAATTCTCTCTTCATCTTCTCGTTCTTCTACTCGATCTTCTTTTGCGGTGGAAAAAGGGGGGATACTTTTCGGGAGTGTTTCGGGGCTACGACCGACCAAACCGTGCCGCATCCATTTTCGCTTTTCTTTCGCCTTCGCAGAGCGCCTGGCAGTAAGCGAACTCCGGGGCGCGCACGCTCGCGCTCGCGTTCGCTATGCTAATGGCTTCAGAATGCTCCCCCAAATAATGACTGTCGTTTGAGCAATAATTGCCGTTAATTAACGACCACCGTCGAGCGCGAAGCCACGAACCAAACATACCGACAGAGAAGAAGACACCGAGATCACTTCTCGAGCGAACGAACGATCGACGACGACAGTGATGATGGGCGAGGCTCGAAGGGCTCCCGGAAGATCGGATGGCAAGCTAACGGACCATCTTCATCCCCAAAAAAAAGGGGGAGGGAGGCCGGTTGTCCAACTTTCCCTTCGTTCGCATCGCAAACCACCACCACCACCACCACCACCACCACAGCGGAGTGCGTCAAATGTGGAACCATCCCGCTAATGATGGCCACCGCACCCACAGGTGCCGTGACGAGCGGTGTGTGGCGGTGCGCGCGGTTAGTGTACGCAACGCAACGCAACGTCTTTACTCATCCACGCCGCGATTCCGTCCGCGATTTCGGTCGGGGAGGGGGCCGAGTGAGAGCGAGAGACGATCCCGATCCAACGGGATCGTTGCGTTCGCCCCTTCCCGGGGGGCAGCAACGGAGGATGGTGACGGTCAAGGAGGGCAAGGCAGGGCACAAGGGAGGGCAGGGCAATTGGTGGCTATTGGTGGCGGCCTCCCCGAGAACCCGAAATAAAGTAACGAAAGAGAAAAAATGCGCCGAAAGAAAATGAGAACATTTGGTCGCGAGGTGAACGACCGCGGGCCAGCGACCAGCGACCAGCGAGCGCCCTCCAGTGTGTAGGCCCAAACCAAAGGAAGCGCGTGGACATCGGCGCACCCCTCCCCGCCCCCTCCCCTTGTCCTCTGCTGCCTTCTGCTTCCTTGTATGATTGTTGTCTTGGTTGTCGGTTGCTTGATGATGAGCTTCCATCGTCCGACATTTCAACCAACGACGATGAGCGTCCATCGTCCAGCGAAGCTTCGTGCGCTGCAGAAGGAAGGGTATCGAAGAAAAAAAGGCATATAATTGTGTCATCGGAAGTGGTGTTCGAAAGTGGAAGAATAAATCATTGGAAACCCCACGGGAGGCCGTGCGGCGTTGCGCTCCCCCCGGTATGGTGCCGGAGTAAAAGTAACGCAATAAATGGCGTATGAGTTATGAGTGGTTTATGCGAGGCGCCCGCGGGCAATGACGGAGGTAGAAACCCCTCACCCCCCCCCCCCCACACCAAATGAACGTGGTACTTGAGGGAGAGAGAGTTGTGATTATTCATTGATAAAAATTTAATGAAAAATAGATTAATGTTAAACTGCAGTATAAGAGAATAGAGGCATTAAAGGTAAAAGGTTTTTTTTTCAGAAACAAGAACTGTTCAAAGAATTAGGAATGTGAAAAAAAACCGATCTATTATAGTCCTGGAAAATTGAAGTACTAATGACTTCTGATTTTCGTTCTGACGAGTAATTTAAATAAATTTAATTTATAAGACAATCTGTTAGAGTTTTTGGTTTCGTTCTTTGCTTTAATAAGCCAAATATTTCTTTCAAATGTGTATTGGTTCTTCTATATATTTTAACCAAATTATTAAATATTATGTTATCTTCCTCTTTCTAATTATTGAATTCCATTAACCTTTCCATTTATTTACTTTACTTTTATTCTTCGATCATTTATAATTAGAATTGCCATGTTTAACTATATGTAATGATAAAATCCTCAAATGTTACATTTTTTCCTTTTTTTTCTTAGAAGTTTGTTTTTGTTACTTTACACATTGTTTAATTTTATTAAAATTCATTTGTACGACGACTCTGTTTCTCGTAACTTGTGTTAAAAGCTTTTTTTACCAATTAAAACCAATAGTAGCTCACCTTTTGGACACAATCATCACAAAACGAATAAGAAAACACGTTGAAAATTATTATGCCCTGCCAAAAAGCTATCTCTGCCGTTGCGATTGAAAGTCTTCTTCTTGTGAATCGATTAATTCTGGCGCTTCCGCATACCACCTGTTTCTTCTAACCATAATTAATGAGCAGCAATTGATCGATCGATTTTCGTTTCGTGTTATTTGATTTTGTCCTCCACGTCCTCCGTCCCCCCAAAAACACTTCAGGAGCCAAAATAATGCACACCGCACTGGTGTGCACAGAATTAAAAATGAATGACGATCAATTTCGTGTTGCTCGATTGCCACGTTTAAAGGGTCGTCCCCCGGTGCATCTCAAATAATTGTGGTGTTGCCCGTGATAGTACCATCATTTTGCGTAAAGGGCAACAGAGAACAGCCACCTGGATCCACCTAAAGAGACTGGCTACTGGCTACAGAACGTGCTGTACGAGCCAGCATTTGCTCCCAAGAACCTCGAACAAAACCGCGAGGGTCGGTCGGTCGCACGAGGGGCACTTTCCAATCGGCAATGACACGCCGGCCCCACGGTGTACACGGGATGGTACTTCCGCGTGCCAATCCTGCTGCTCGCCAAACCTGCTGGTAAGAGAGAGGTGTACGATCGTTACAGAACAGAGCGCAGCAATCATCGCAGCACTCCGGGATGGGGTTGGTTTTGTGATGAGGGCATACCAACGCATAACACATCAAGTACTCCTTGCTCAATTGCCCTCGCCCTGATGCCGTCGTCGTCGTCGTTGTCGTTACCCGCACACACACTCACGGCCAGAGGGATGCGATAATATGCCGCGTCATATGCTGCTGCTGATGGCCTCCCGGTTTTGTGTGGGTCCGGGTGTCCCGTGGACGGTGGGGTTGGTAATCAACGTTGTATTTTGTTGTTTGTCATTTTGTTTTTTTTTGTCTTCTCGATTCGCCGTTCGCCGCGCGATCGCTCGAAGCTCGAACCGGTCAACCGGTTGTAGTCGTCGTCGCCGCCGTCGTCGTCGATTCGGGTTCGTCGTCGATGCAGGCATCGAGAGTACCGTTGGAAAAGCATCTCAGCCACCTTTGCTTTGGCCGTCCATCCTTCCAACCATCCTCCAATCCGTTGTTCTATCGCACCGTCACGCTCTCTCTCTCTCTCTCTCTCTTTCTCTTCTCTCTCTTTCCCTTTGAGGCCCCCAATGACAGTAGTGTTGTGGCCGCGTCTAACGGCAACCAATCGTTAGGCCAAGCGACGTTCTAGCGACCATCTTTCTCTCTCTCTCTCGTTCTCGTTCACCCACTCGTTCGCTTCTAACGCAATCGCCGCGCGCGTGTCGTCCGCTCACGGGACTTTTACCAAGATGACGACTATCATGGGGGGTAGGGGCGCACTGATGGGGGCCGCTGATGGTGGACCTTACGGTACTTTTCGTTTTCAATGGTGTTGGCGATGGCGACCGGCGGTGGTGGCGGCTGCGGCCCGCACCGCGAGAGCGCGCGCGCGCGCGTTTAGCCTATTTTTGCACGGCCAGTTCATTGGCCTCTTGGCTCACTCGCTCTCACTATGTTGCCGCTATGCTGCTGGTGCTGGTGCTGCTGCTGCTCACCGTGATCGTGCTCGTGGTCGTGGCTCCGGATTTGATTTTATTCCCGCTACGTCGACGTCGAGTAAACACTTTCGGCCGGCACAACGGGACAACGGGAACTCACTCACTCACTCACCTTCTGCTGCTGCTGATGGCTGCACACGCACTGGAAGGGGAGGACCAGCACCCCCCTTTCTTCACTTCCTGCTCATCCGGTGATAAAGAAAGCGGCAGCATCTCGTGCGGCATTCCCTCCCTCCTCCCCGGGGGGAATCGGAAACCAAAACAGAATTTTCTTTTCTGGAGCAATGAACTCTCGCACACCCTTTCTGGAGGAGTCTAGCGAGAAAGAGGGATGTTTATGGAGGTGGTAGTAGCGTGAATGAAATCGTATCATCCGCCGCCTAAAGGGAAGGGAAAGAGCACCATTAAAAGGGGGGGAACGGGAGTTTGGAAGGCTTTTAATCGGAAGCGAGTGCCGCATAAATCATCTAGCATACTCTCCCCGGCTACATAGTAGCACGATCGGTAAGATCGGCCTTTTGTTTGTATTAGCACTCTCGCGGCCATAAGCTTGGCCGTGGGTTCGAGAAGCTTCTCGAATTTCGGCACCGCCGTACCGTGAACCCGATTTCAATTTCAATTTGCAGATCGTAAACAAGCAAACAAAACATTCGTGACGATGAATCATGGCAGATTCGCTTCCTGACAGATTCGCGGATCACTCGCGGGTTGGGTGTTTTTTTTTAGTAGATCGATCACCGATCACCGATCAGAATGAGTAAACTACGATTGGAATGCCCGTTGCACCATGTGACTCATGCTAGTGGTAAGGAGACAATACAAGCCGATGACGTGGAGCTTGTGATGACGTTGACGTAGACTAGGAGTTGGGAAAACCCATAGCTTTTTGGGGATTGATAGTTTTTTCAAACACTTTTTTAAAATAATGTAAAGTTTTTTGTTTGAGGCAACATCGAAAAAAGCATCACTTTTTCTACTTCAAAAATCTGCCAAAAATGTAAAAATGGGAAATTCTATTAAAACTCGACAGGGCTACCTGGATAAACTTATAAGCTAACAAAGGAATATTGATTTGGTACATTTCTGATGACCCAGCACTGGGCAACGATCGGTACCGCAAAGAGTACATTTTTTCAGACTTGTCTTTCTAGATTGGATGCCATGAACGTAGCTTTGATCAAATCTTCCCCAAAGTGGAACCAAATATTCTTGAAAAGTTGTAGTTTAATATGAAAATATTTTTTTAAAAATAAAGTTGAATGGTTTCTTCACAAAAAATCTTCAAATATATGTCTTTTTTAACACGAATTACATCATAACATTATGAATTAATTCAAAATAAATAAAAATTGTTTTGAAAACTAGATGAAACTATATTCAAATGTTACTTGGATTCCTCGATTACAACATGTTTCTCGAACTTTCCTGCCCAGAGTCATAGCCATAACTACTCGATGGAGACGCCTGTCCGGTAATTCCAGTTCCCTCTGCGTGCGTTTATAGATAGTCTTTTTTTGTTGTTGTTGGTCGGACAACCCACTCACGCTTATGTTCTTTCGGGTGCCGGGAATGCTTTCCCATTTCTGCTCGTGGCCATATTGCATATCGATCCAATGCTGCCTCGTTACTACTTTCTACCCACACGCGTATTTCCCATTTCTCATCTCCAGAACCTTTCACTTATCCTGCTGCTCCTGCGCCGCCCGTTCTCGAGTATCCCTCTCAGTATTCTACTCTTCCCCACCAGCACCACCACCAATCGGATCGATCGGCCAATCGCTGCGTAGACGACCGTGTGCGTGCTTCAAGTATTCCGTGCTGCCCTTTTCGAAAACACTATCACTCCCCGGTCCCCCGGACAACGATCGAGCGAGCAAGAGAAAAGAGCGCGAGGAACGCGGAGAAGAGGAGGTCAGGGGGAATCGGGTCCCGGTGGCCGGCCGGTTGGTTGGTGGAATCGACAAAAGTAACTGTAATGTAACAGTGAATTTTGTAACAGATCCAACGGTGGATGAGGAACGGTGGGTGTCGTGACGGTGACGGTGGTGGAGGGACTGGCCCGAACGGAGTTCCCCAACCTCTTGGCCCAGTTGAGAGCCCCGCGGTGCCGGGCACACGAAGCGCTGAGTCGTCTCGGAACCAGTTGCTGGCGGTGGCGGTCGCGGTGCTGCGCGATCCGCTTTCTTCCGAGCGTTGGACAAGGAAAGCGTTCGTTCGTTCGTTCGCTCTCTTCCTTTCTCTCTGTCTCTCTTCGCTCTCTCTCCTTCTGTGTGTCTCCACGAGCCAGATGATTCTGTTGGAGATTTCTGCTACTCGGGGTCGTTGACTTTTTCGGATCGCGATCGCTCTGCCTAGTCTAGTGTCTAGTGCCCTTCGGGCTGTTCCGTTGCCCTAGCAAACGGTCCCACACTTTGGGTGCCTAGACGTCCTTCTGGGAAACAACGGATTCCACGGATGGTCCGTAGACGTGCGATGGCCGCCAAAAAAAAAAGCGATCCTAGAATGGTCAAGACAGTGAAGTTGATGGTTCTTTCGGAGAAACGTGATCCGTTTACTACGGTTGCTCTCTGAAGAATGCAAATCGATGATGATGATGATGAATCGATGACCGATGAGCGAACGTGAGCAGCCCGTGAGCCCCTGCCGGACGGCTCTGACGTGGCGGGAGAAATCGAAATCGTCGCCGGACGCACCCTAGCTGGGAACGACATCGATGTTGTTGAACTCCAAGCCCCAAAAAAACGATGGACGCGTAACGGTTCATCATTTTTCCATTGGTGCGCTGCCTGTTGGTTGTTTGTGTTTCCATTTATCATTAACCGCTTGGTACACGTTGTTGCTTCTTAGGAGTGGCGCCACAACTTTCGGTCTCGAAGCAATGTATGACTCTGCAGCATGCAATATGGCCGCTCGGCATCTGAAGTGATTCATCCGGTGGCTAATCCGGATTAGAACGTTCTTCGACTGGTTTTTTCTAAGGTTCAACGTGCTACCAGCTGATGGCGTCAGCACGACGAAGATTTTAGTCAGCACGATCTGACTCCAACATCAGCTGCAATATAAAAACAGAGAAAAAGAATGGAGGAGACAGACAGATAGATAGAGAGAAAGAGAGTTAGATCAAAGTTGGCCGGCGATGGCGATGGCGATGTCGCTACCAAAGGGGGCCCATTAGACGAAGAATGGCCTCCTACGTTTACCGTTAGCCGGCAAATGAACCTTAAATCTAATTCTACTTCCAGCTGGACGTCGCCAAACGGAATCAACGGGGCCCCTTCGCGGAAAGCCACTACTTCGAGAACCTGTTCGACACGCTATAGCTACAGCAGCAACAGCAGCAGCAGCAGCAACTCCCCAAACCGAGATGCAAGGAGGGGTGGTCCCAAGCTAAAATCGAAGTCGCGCGCTTTCGTCACGTTCCGTCGGGGAATCGTTCGATTCCCACCACCATCAGCGACCCAAAATTAGTTTCGCCATTAGATTGGCCTTTGCTCGCACCACCTACGGTGCCGTTTTCGGTGGGATTCTGAGCGGCTGTTCCACACGTTCTCTTCAAGTTTCGCTTCGCACTCGACACTCGACTTTGCGTCACCAACCAACCAGGCGCCTGAAGTTGACAGAAGACATAGAACCAGGGACTGCGGAGCGCTGGCACGAGGTCATTAACATACTTTTAGCCCCTTTTTTGCGCCTAATCCTAATCCGGGAAAAAGGCGAGTGTTAGATAAGGTGCCAATCGCTGGCAAGAGCCTTGTTCTGGTTGCAAATGCTCTGATCGTCAGACCAAGTGTATTCCAGTTGACGCAATCCATTAACCAACCGTCAGCCGGCAAAAGTGTCCGGTAGTACCTTCGGTTAGGGGATGGCAAATGGTTTAATGTATGCGCACGGCTCAATGTCTGCTCGGATGAGTTCCGTATTCTTCAAACGATCATATTGTAGCACTGCGCCGATGCATTAACTCGCCTGCAGGAGGATCTACAAGTTGCTACACTATTAAGGTCAGCTAGACATCAGTTCGGCGGGGAACATGCGTTGCCTTTCTCTCTGGTACCTCCGTTATCTCTCTCTCTCTGCCCAGTTCCAGTGTGTCAGTAATTAGTGGCAAACAGCACAACCGCCTAGTGTTGTTGCTGCTCATTACTCGAGGCAATCGCTGCGCTGGCAATGACAAACTACATCATCCAGGCCATGGCTATGTGGTCGTTGAGGCAAATTACGTCAAATCATTGCATCCAAATCCAGTTTCAAGCGACTCCGATAGAACGTTACCTCATCGTTCCACCTTCAAATCAGAGCCCACAGCGCAGCAGAACACGTTCACTTCTGCGTTCGTTCTAGGCGAGCGCACCTTACGAGCGAGTGCCTTGAACCTCTGTTCGGAAGCTTCTTCCTTCAACTTCAGATGCAGTACTTTTTCCTTCTAAGAACCCATCCACAAGTTTATTAACATTGCATCGCATTAGAATCTTCAAGGTGCATGCACAGTCCCTTTTCCTTCGTCTCCTCTTGGTGCAAATGAATCATCTTCCGTCGCTGCTGCTGCTTCGCTCTAACAAGACTCTACGTCGCGTGCAGCCATCAAAGCGCATCGCGACGCCAACTACACATACTGAGACATGTACTGTTCCTACTCTAGTGTCTAGCTGCTGCTGCTGCTACTACTACACGATCGCACCAGACACCACTGCACGCGCATTATTATCATTATCAGTAGTTACAAGTTCAAGTTTGTGCTCAACCGACCGCACCGCGCACAACATACGCCACCAACACTGCACTTGCCTCTGCATCTCCATCGGCCACCGTCCATCCATCCATCCATCAAATGCTCGCTAATCTCGCAGTCCGGTGTCCCCGCGGGAGATGCCCGGTGATGGGTTTAGCGGATGCAGCTCGTTTGCGTATACAGCGATCGCGGAACAGATCTCCCTCAACCCTTCCCCTTCAGGCGATTGTCTATGTCGGAGAACAATGTTTATGCATCAGCTGGCGCTGTTTGCGCGACAAGTGGCGACCTTGCAGTTACGGTTGCAGCAACATGCACGATTGCACTGTTTAACAAGCGACAAGCGATGATGAATGTCGCTGGCGGTTTGTTGACTTTGGGGCTTTGGCGTGCATTCCACGCTCGGGCCGAGGGCACGTGGGATAGATCGTTGCGGGAGCGGATCGCCCGTGCGCCAATAATTGTGCAAATCAGGCGAGGAATGGTTGAGTGTTATGTTTGTTCAACTTTTGGGTTGGCTGGGGTCGGTTTGTCCTTCGTATGGTTTATGAAATCCATTGGTAATGAGATCATCCATCCATAGTATGATCAAGTAAAGGGAGATCATGTTCAAGAGCTTCTTAGTGTTTTTTTTGTATCAACTTTGTTTTATTAAATGCTGACGCTTTCAATAGTGTAAAATGTTTACAGCCGCTAGAATGCATTTCGCTGCAACCATTGCAACATGGCTTAGGGAGGTTTTCTCAAAAATCATCATTGGTTGTGTTGGTCCATCGTAGCATAAAAACTATTGGACTTTTCCTGTTGAAAATTCCAACACTTGATCCGCATTCATTTTTCCAAGGAGCTTCGTCGTAATTTTCCAAATGTTTGTCATTTTTAGCAAAATTATCCTAGACAGCACATTTTAAACCTCAATATGCTGCCCTAAACTAGAATATTTTAAATTTAAATAATACTCGACGCGACTACCTACAAAAGTTAACGAAATCTAACGAAAGAATATGTGACCGTATATCTCTAATGATTCAGCAATGGGCTACGATGAACAACTCTAAAATAAACATTTGTGTTGTCAAGCATCCCGGAAATTTTCTCAAAATAAGATCAAGTATTTCGGAAAAGTTTTAGTTTAAAATGACATTAATGAAAAGTCAATTATTTTGATGGTTTTTTTTTTCAATCTTAAAAATCCAAACATGAGTCTTTTTTCGCTTGAATTAATGTAGATTCCTCCATGAGGAATACAGGGTGTGCATCATTTAAACATGATAACGTTTGCATTAAAAAAAAGAGACAAGATTTGAATGATGATAAGAAAAAAACTAAGACAGATAATTCAGATCTGTAAACTGTCTTTAGAAGGTAATTTTATCAGTTTACTTGAAAAAAAATTTGAAACCTCTGTCAGTTGAACTCCAAAAGTGATGGTGAAAATAGTGAAGCTATTCCGTTCTGACATTTGCGCAATTCAAAGAAAGGTAGTTTGCCGCGCCGGAAATGGGCATCATAGGGAATTTTGTAGATGCCGGGGACTTCTGTTTTTGGCATCTACAGCATGCTGACACTAATGAACAACAATTAGAGCATCGAGAGATGGCTCGGTTCCGTACGGCCGACGCTCTGAGCGCCAAGAAGCTCCAAAGGATGCTGAAGAGGTACACCGACAGAAAAATGGGTACACCGCTGCGTGCGATTGTCCGGTAGGTCGGTACAACTAACCAAACCGTGCAGAAGTACCTGACGAACATAGTCATACATGTCAGGAAGCGAGAATACCATTCCATGGCGGGATCTGGCCGGATCTGGTACTCGATGCGATCGTTAGAAGAAATGGAGTGGTTAATATCGATAGGGTACCTAAGTCAATGAACCCGCCCAACATCCACCAACTGCATCCCATCGAAAAATTCGATCCAAACCTAAATTGTAGCATCTATTGCAACATTTTTCTGGCGAAAACGGAGAAGGAATTGGTCGAAAAAGCACAAAAATATCTGAAAAACAAGTGTACAAACTTGTTTTCGACCTTCATATCGTAAAATCCAGCTAAGTAACGGAAGGGTGCTTGGAATGGCGCCATCAGAATTTAGTGTGAAAAGTGATAAAATTACCTTTCAAATGCAGTTTACAGATCTCAATTATCTGTCTTAGTTTTTTTGTTATAACTATTCAAATTTTGTCTCTTTTTTTAATGCAAACGTTACATGACGTACTGAACTATGATCACGATTAGGCGAATTAGCTACTGGGAAGGATAAGAGTTGAGTGTTAACCAAATGTTGCTGCTGTGTAAGCAACGGACTGTAGGAAGCTCCGCATTAGTATCTATTTTACCTTTCAGTTTTACGGATCATTCTCTTCTACCCCCTTGGTCCTACTGGCCCCCTCCAAAAACCATTGATACGAATGATAAATGAACGCACTTTCAACGGTTCCAAACCTGACCTGACTTCTGGCTCCTGTGGTGCTCCTGCGCAAACGCAAACGAACGTGTTTCCCATGCTAGTTTACGAGCCCATTCTATGTGATCACCACCGCACCGCCGGGCGAAATGGCTTTGTCCCAGTTCTTACCGGTCCGGTGCCATTCGACAGTTTTATTATTACCTTTCACGCGGTCCTGCTGCGCGATCGCGACCAGAACGTCGCCGTGGTCGTCGCCGTCGCCGTCCGTGGGTCCTTTTTAGGTCCCGGCTAGGCTCCGGCTACCCGGGTCACCAACGCGCACCATAACCGCGGGCAGATCACGATCTTTCGCG
>NC_064875.1:45802041-45827041 GCF_943734745.1 Anopheles darlingi | reverse complement strand
AAACAGCTCCCCGACCGATCGATCAACTGGTTGGCTGCCCGCCTACCACCAAATGCCATTGACCGATCAGGCAGCAAATGGAAACCACGCATAACATGTTGCATAAATTGGTGGCTCTCCTGCTGCCTTGGCATCCGGGTCGGATCGCCGGGTCGGCCAATGGCCGCGGTCGATCGACGACGACGACGACGAACCGGGCCAGCGAGATCTCTGCTGCCTCGCACGAAATGGTGTCAATGTACGAACTTGAACTCGAGTGTGTGGAGCGGCCCAGTGTTGAAGATCGTAGTGGAGCATATGAGTGGAGCATTTGGCTGCTGCTGTTGCTGCTGCTGCTGCTGCTGCTGAGGCCAATGCCTTTTCGCTGAGGCCCAACTTTCGCGAGATATACATCGCGCGAGGTAGTGTCACCATTTCGGTCCTGATAAAACCACTGGAACTGGACCACTGGACGGGCGTGTGTGTGCCGTGTCAATGAATCAGAAATTGGCAAAAGGGCAATGACCACTAAAATGGGATGCATACTTGTTGCAGCCCGATATACATTCCTTATTCGCACCTCATACATTCCCAATCGATAGTGTGACCGATCTCAGCGGCCAACAACACGTAACTCATGCATAAAGATAATGTCAACGCGGGGTATTTTTGAATGATTCACGTTAGCGATTTGTTCTGTCTCTTCGTTTTTTTGTTTTTTGCGACAGGAATCCATCATAATGAAGTAGCGGAGTAAAGGATTTGGCAAGAAGCAGGTCTTCCATTCAATCGATTCGTTTAGCCTCGGCATCGATGTTTTTGAGGCGTTCATTGACCTCCAGATCGCAATGTCAACGTCATTTCGTCATTTTTCAGCTTTGTTCTTTTTAATTGATCAAAAATGCACAATTTAATGTTTAAAATAGTTTTCGATTAAAAAGAAAATAAAAAAATGAAAAAGCTTAAATAAAATTATTTCAATCAAAGCAGCAATTGGTTAACAAGAGGTTAATCTAGTGGAATCAGTTGCTGCAGATGTTATCTAGAATTGAGACTCTTTAGAATACGGAATTCTAAAGACCGCAAGGATAACAACATTAAGGAAAATCATCACCAAGGATCATTTTCGCCCTCTGCCAACGTATTTTTCTTCAGACTCTTGATATGAATCAACCAATGAATCAACCAAAAAAGTGTTCTAGACACACGAACCACCTCAGACGTCACGGCCCCTTCACTAAATGACGTACTTCAATTCGACCGAAAAAACAAATGGCCAACCTGTAAACAAGCAAACACGTCACCAGCACACCATCACTCAACCGCTTATCGTCGCTCACCGTCTGTCGAGTGACTCGAGGGGGGTCGGGGGAATCTTTTTAACATTTTCATTTTCAAAATCCCGTACAATCGTGAGTTCGTGCGCAAGGCAACTCCTGCTGCCTGCCTTTAGTCCAAAGTCACATTTATTACGATCGCCCGCACCCCCCTTTGCACCGGCCTCCTCTCTTCGTATCTTCCACCCCACCCCATCCGGATTCGTCGGTCGAAGCGTCGGTGCGATTGTCAAAAGTAGGTGAAAAGGTGATTGACTGAGGAGCCTGAGCGCGTACCGAACATAAAGCATCGGGCGCACACCTTCCTCATGCCTTGACCAACACAGAGTAGCCCACTCGTGGCTTCTCTTCTTTCAGCTTCGGACACTTCGGACGGTGGTTGACCATCGTCGTTGCCGTCGAAATCTGGTCTTCGCGCATCTTGGCTGCGTTGGCAGCAGCAGCAGCAATATTCGTCGTTTTGCTTTCTACGTTCTGCTGCGTAAGAGGATGACATTCTTTTCCTTTGTTCGCGCATCGGCATCGGCGAACGATGATAACGGGGAAAAAATATATATATTTATCTGAAGACTGAGCAGCAGCAACAGTGCCCGCGGAGACCTCAATATTTTCGACCGGGCATCTTAATTTATGTAAAACATTCGGAAACTTAACGCCTTCCCTAAGCCCTAAGGTTGAGTGGGTTGTGTGGGAAGCGTATCGGTTTGTAAAATCTCGATGTTAAACAACGTTTAGCTCTTGGTTGTGCCATCTTTGATAACGGTACGCTGTGTTTAGCAGAGAAAGTGTTGCTTCGCCTAGGGATGCGCTACACTACAAACGCTATCAAGTACTTAGACCAAGCATTGGTATTATCTAGCTGTTATGTCAAATCGCAATGTAACGGAGTGTGATTAAAGCAGATAAGATCGGTGATCAGCAATCCCGACACTTCGATGGAAGCAGTCGTGGGGTATTCTGCAGGATTTCAACTGTGGCACTTGCACGAACATGATTATACAACATAGCCAATCCTGCGAAGTAGGTGCTACCACGAGAAGAATTCCCCGAAGAATTCTTTTCTAGGATTTAGAAATCCCTTAATACATCCCAGAAAAAGTTCACAAATATTATCTCAAATAGACAACCATCTTTAAATAGGTAATCAATTTCTTAATAGATTGTTTTCTAAATTGTTATCACTAGCGTTCACCAGCTTCACTAGTGCTTTGTTCATAGTTTTGTCCGATAGTCGTATATCCCTGTAATATGTTTTTCGCTATTCAGGGATACCCCCTAACTTATTTATTTTCATTTGATTGCCATGCTTTTTATTAAAATATTCTGGTAATCGATAATTTTCTCCAATAGAAATAACTTTAAGTATAAAAACTTCCACATAAATTAAAGTCAAACGTTTTGTAAAGAAATTGTTCTATTTTATATTGCAAAACTGGCTCTAAACTCTCTTAATTTGATGTTTCCGTTTATAAGGTTTCGATCAAAAACCCTAGTTGTATTGTGGTCTGCACCCAATAGGTATAAGTCTGGATTGCAGTACTGGCAGCGAGATGGTCCAGGCTACGGGCCAGCGGTCCTCCGGGGATGACCAGGCGGCGGCGGAAGGTCCTCAGAGCGGTGTCCAGCGGGATATGTTCGTCTTGGTCTAAGGCGTGAGGAGGTCCTTTAGAACCAGTCGATCTCCGTCTGACTTTGGGACTCTTTGTATACGAAAATCTGTCGTTGAAAGCAAGGACGGGCCTTGCCGTATTCGGCTCAATAACGCGCGGTTTCTCTGGTCAAAGTATCGGATGGCAAAAGTATGGAGAAAGGGTTTAGTATTCTTTTCCGCTGTTCCTGGGCCTTTTTTAGGATTTTTGGGGAGTTTGTCGAACAAAATATGAAGATATCGAGCTAAAAACTGTTAAATCAAACAAAAATTAATCGCCAAACCTCACGTTTCCTCCTGCAGAATGTCAGCTGCTCGAATGGTCCAAAATCTCGAGCAGATTTTTCTAACGATACCAGCGCCATCTTCGGCAAAATATTGAACTACTAGCCGTACCCGAGCGCCATCTACGCAACGAACTCGTGAAGCTTTAAAGAGCAGATTCGAATTCCGTTTCGAAGCAGCAGTTTTTCGTGGAAAAAGGGGGTGGGGGTTCATCAATCGTTGTCACTCGGGACACTTGCTCCCCGCTCAGATTGTTAATATTTTTGAAAAGAACTAAATCACTACAAGATCCTTTGTTCTTCAGCTGACGAGGCCTGATCCAGAGTTTTGCCCTTCATCCAAGAGGTTTTCTTTCTACAAATACTGGAATACATTCTCCAAACACGTTCCGTGTACCAGTTAGTGAATAAGATTTATATTTCTAAGAAGTGTACTTCCTACACACTGTCTATCGCGTAAACGCGCGTAAGCTTATGTGGTTAATGGTGGTATTACTCGGATACAAAAAAAAAAAACCTATCATACTAAACCTACCAGCTGTCTCGCTTGTCCAGCTGTTCAGCTTCTCCCATTCCGCGAACCCTTAAATATAAGTATAGCAACACATTCTCTCGAGTGTGAGCTACGGATGCTAAAGGGGCTCCTTAAAATCCACGCTCCACGCTCCGTGGCTTATCAGTTACATTCCAATCACAGCAATTTTAACGTGGCAATCATCGAATCAGTGGGACTCTCCGTCTGCCTGTCTGTCTGTCTGTCTTTGAGAGAGAGAGAGCGAAGGTTACTTCGATCCATATCCGAGGACCGAGAAGTTCCGATCGACACCAACGAGTTGCTTTGGTATCATGCGAGCGTTATTTCGGGTAACATTACAAGCAGGCTACAGAGAGGCTTTATCTTCATCGTAGCGACAAAAATGGAGAGCAAAGTTTAGGTTTTCCGCGATAAGTAGAATACTATCATATAGATCAGATTATCGGAACGCACCGCCGTTCCCCGTTCGCTACCATCCCCTCACCGCGCAAACCCACCCAAAACGTGAGTCAATTCTGCGGATGGCAGCACCTTTTTTTCTCCCGCGACCATTTTCACGTTCCTTTAAACAAAAACCTTACCAAAGCCTAGGTGCTACGAGAGTAAAAAGGGAATAAGTGGAATTCATGTAGTTTAAGTCAATGCTCTGCCAAGCGTCCCGGAACCAGACACTACCGGCTAACGGCGTGCAATGTTTCGCCGAAACTTCTGGTACAGCAGCTCCATCGTGCGGAACTCGGGCTCATAGATGTCGGGCAGCTCCTGGTCGAGCGCATGACAGTAGACCATCGCCACCGAGCGGCTGCCGTACAGTTGCTGCTCAAAGTCCATCAGCTGCTTGACGAAAGAGACGTTCGGTCGCACCTGGGGACGCTTATCCTTGATGTGGTTGTACGCATCCTTCAGGCTCATCCGGTGGTGCTTCATCAGGTAGGCTAGGCAGAGCGTGGCCGAGCGGCTAATGCCGGCCACACAGTGCACCAGCGTCACTCCGTTTGCATTGGACTCCTGTGTTCCGGAGAAGAATTCGTTAAGAAGTTTGTTCATAGTTCTGGTTCAGGTCAAAGGGATTGAGTGGACACGTTACCTCTTCGATCAAGTCCGCCACCTCGTGGAAGTAACGCTCCAGGTTCGCCTCACGATTATCCTTCACCGGTAACCGCAGGTAGCGCGTGTCCCACGCCGGAAGTGGCGTATCGGTGAGCTCTGTCGGCATCGTCACGTTGATCACGAACGTCACACCGAGCTGCTGCATCATCCCGACCGACGCGGCACTCCCACCGCACAGGTAGAGGTTCTTCAGCAACCGCGATACGCCACTGATCGGGGAAAATCTGTTGGCGATACAGAAAGCGAATGAATGCGCCTGGCGTTAGTAATGTCGAGCTGGATCTCGCAGATTGCAGAAGATATTTATAATCATCTCTTGGGTGCCCTCGGTTAATGACCACAGTCCACCAGCCAGCTAGCACCGCGGTGACCTGCTTATCCTTCACTTCAAATTTGTCGGAAGGTCGACTTTATCCCCTGACCAGCATCAACATCAGCGACTGCGTGATTTGGTCGCCACCACCACCCACTGGAACTGTGTGTGCGAGTGGCGCGTCCAAATGGCCCTCTCCTCCTCCTATTAATGGATACATTCCACCACCCCCTTAAAAAGGCCTCTCTCGCTCTCTCTCTTTTGCACTGAAAGTTGTTTACTCTTTGTTTATGACTTAAAAATAAATCACATCTGGGTGATCGGTCGCTAGCGCACACACACACACACACACCCATCATCCCTTTCTTTACCGCCCTCAGTACTGGCACACGAGAGGGGTGCAGAGCGAGGTGGTGCGGTAGAATGGAATTTTGGGGTCGATGAGTAACAAACGGAGCGTTTGAACGGTCTTCAAACGAGCGGCGCAGCAGCAGCAAGCACCGTATGGTCGCAAGGTCTTTCTGCCAAAAGGCGCGCACCACATTTTGCACGCCAGCTGAAGCGACTCTCCCGATGGTGTACCGACCGGTGGTGGTGGTGGAAGAGGTACTTCAAATGCTAGAAATGCCAAATACGAAGCGTGACACGACAGGCGCACGCGAACGCCTTTACCAACTCTTCCCGAAGTGAAAAATCGCTCA
Source organism: Anopheles darlingi (assembly GCF_943734745.1). Taxonomy (NCBI): domain Eukaryota; kingdom Metazoa; phylum Arthropoda; class Insecta; order Diptera; family Culicidae; genus Anopheles; species Anopheles darlingi. The sequence goes on along the minus strand of NC_064875.1, from coordinate 45,821,134 downwards.
CATGACTCCCCACGATTGCGACGAGCGAGCTGGAAGGACGTGAAGGGGACGTGAGCAGCGCCTTGGTCGCGCGTGGTCCTCGCTGTACGTGCGGAAACTGACATTAGACATTAGAGACGCGGGCGTGAAAAATGGTGATCCTCGCGCGTTTCAAACCATTTTCTTGATGTTTTTTCCACCTCCCAGGGGGGGGGAGGGGGTGATTTTTCAATTTCCACCACCTCCTTACGTTGCATACGTTGCACCACAAAGTGCACTAGCGTCTTGAAGCGCATGCAAATGAGTCAGCGCAGGATCGTTGTTGGTGTTGGTCAGCTGTTTGCTGTTTGGCGTCGCTCGACACTCTCGGCTAAGATGTGCGCTCGTTAGTGACATCAACCGAGCGGTTCCTTCCCTTTGTTCTATGGCCACCGGTGCCAAGAAATAGAAGAAGAAGCAGAAGCGAGAGAAGGTGTTGGTTGCCAAAAAGGCAAACTTGTAATCATGGCCAATAAATCAGCGATTTCTTGGTGTCGGATGCCGAACCTGCCGGGCATCGAGAGACAGCTGCCAACCGATGCAAACGCCCAAGACCCGGACCCAGGGATGCCAGGAATGTTTTTGCGACTTAATAGTGCAACCTGCGAGCCGAGATACATTGAATTGGCGATTCGTGAGTGGCGATTAGGTCTCGAAGGGCACTTTGCGAGCCTTGGTCCTCGAGCACAACGAATGAAAGTCGATTCTGCTATTTGTTGTAGGATGTTTCGAATTAATAAAATTGAGTTCTAGACGACAGGAAGTAAAGAAACCTCCTAATAACCTTTTCTATAGCGAGGACGACGACGACGACGACGAGACGCTCTCTGCTTTCTGTCTGCTCTAGCCACAGGAGCAGCAGCAAATAAACCATAAATTCCTGTTACATAAATCTCAAACGATCGCTAATGGTTGTCGACGCAGGCCTCTGGGAACGCGCCCACCAATCCCCCCTCCCGCATGTGGAATGCCCGTGGCGTGGCGTGGCATACCGTTCCACCCCTCTACAACAGTCGTCTTCGTCTCCGTCTCCGTCTCTGTCGCCACCGATCGGTTTGAATTTATTTTTACCGTCCACGACCGACGACAATTTGACTTTTACCTTGAATTTCTTTTTCTCACCATTCGCCCCTTTTTCGGTGGCACGGCGCGAGACATACCACCAACACCAGGCGTGTGTGTGTGTGTGTGTGCGCCCTATCGTGGCTACTTCCTGCACGAATGCATCGTCTTACGTCTGCAGAACCGCCATTTCGGTTTCGTTTCTTTTTTTTTTTGGGAGCGACAAAAGCGGGAAACAAGAAGTGACTTCCTGTAATGTCTCCCTTCCCCGGGGACACCATCGAGAATCCTCTGATCTGCGTCTGGCCCCCCCGGTGAGTGTGTGTGTGCCAGGCACAGAACCACGCGATGGCGGCATCATCGAAGCGTCACTCGCGAGACGCGTTTCGCTGTTTTCCCAGTAGGCAGCGCCGCTGAACGGTGACATCACAGCCCACTAGACCGGCACCGGAAACCGGCACTGAACTTTGCGAGGAGGAGAGCATTCTAACTATAGCATGACACATTCCGAGATTTATGATTTACAAACCGCAACCACCGCAACCATCATAAACCATCACGTCCACCACCTTCACGCGAGATGATGCCGTGTGCCGAAGGTCAAGAATGGCGCTCGCTCGCTCGCTGAACTTGTCCACCTTTGGCCAATGTCCTGACTGGGAAGGACAATGGCCCCTACCCCAGCCATCCACCCTTAGGATTGACCGTCACGTACCAACGCTTCGGTCTTGACCGAAAAGCGAAGCGTGGGGTCGAGACTCATGCGCAGTGCGCGACGAAACCTCTTCCCTCTCCCCTGCACGGAGTAGGAAGCGGAAACTTACGATCGCATCGGACGGCCGATGCCATTCGGCAGGATTGATGGACCATTTTCGTGACGTTCCAGGAGCGCCTGGATCTGGTTGCCTTCCACCTTGCCGGTCGCCCGGTCACCCTCGATACCGGTTGGGGCCGGTTCTGGATGCTGCCCGGAAAGGAGCGCCATCGGTGATAGCCGCTCGGCGTCCACGGTGTGATTCACGTTTGTCTCCTTCATGGTTTGCACAAGTGTTCAACGATTCTCTCTCTCTTTCTCTCTCTCTCTCGGTCTGTCTTTTATTCCTTCGGTTTCGCTTGCAAGTCGTAAAACGCGGTCACAAATTGTTCTTCTCACTGGATTCGATTCAAAAAGTCACTTCCAAGCTTGTAGCTGCTAAACATTCACCACAAACACACACGCACGCAGATGTGATGGAAAACTCTCGAAAACTCGTCTCGGTTTTTTCGGTGGCGCGGCACGGCGTTTGCGAAGAGGACACTTCCTTCTCGAGCGTCTTTACGTCGCGAATGGTGGGCAAGCACTAGCGAGCGAGCGAACGAGCTGAGAAATGAAAATCGGCGCGCCACCGAGATGCCGCACAGTTCAAGAGTTTCCACGAGTTACTCACACTCACACACATACGCAGAGAGGTAGCAATATACTGGGCAACCGGGACATTCCTCGCTAGACAGAGAACGGAGCACGAGCTGCTCTAGAGACCGTGGTCCGTTTTCCTAACGAGCGAATGAAAAGGAACGAAATCCTCGGTCTACTAGATCGGAGGTAGGAGATAGCGGAGGCTACATCTTCGCGCTCTTTCACGCACCCGGTTTGTTGTCAGTGACGTGGTGATGGAATGCGATGAAAAGAAACGGGATGGAAAGCGAGCGCCGAGTGACTAGTAGTCGTCCTTTGCACACACTCTGTGAGGTCTCGCTCACTCTCAAGCTGTTGATGCGCTTTTGAAAGCATCGAACGCGTCTACTACGACAGGGATACACATGTTGATGTGTTGGGATAGTTCCTTTGCGATTTTAGAGATGCTTTTTTTTGGGTAACAAACTAACTTTGTGACAGCGTTTTATAAATATTTTACAACAATGCAGATGATCGACTAATAATTAACTTAAAATAATTGTTGGTATTATTGCATCAAAGCGAGCAATAGCCTTCTGTCTTGTTTTTGAATGTTTTCAGGAAATGGATTTCAACAGATTATTAAATCCCGAGCATCAAAACCCCAAGCTAGACTAAAGGGCAACTCATAGAGAGGGAGCGAAACCACCATTAATCCGACTCCCGCGCTCGGAAATCATGCAAAAGGGATTCCTGAAATTGCTTCACGCTTCTCGCACGCTTCAACGATACCCTCTCCTCCTTCTCCTTCCCCTCCTCCTGCTGTTCTGCCGTTTCACTAAACAAACACTAATGCGTGGTGGGGTGGGAACCTCCGCCTCATCGTTTCACTATTTTTGGCATCGGCTCACACACTCACGCGCTGCTGGCTGGCTGGCTGGCTGGCGGCGGGCGGCATCGCATCGCATCGGAATGCACCTTTACTGCCCGGTGTCCCTCTCGAGCCGCTACCACTACCGCCGTCTATCTTGGGTGTGGGATATGATCGAGGCAACAAATGGGGCCGAAAAGGGGGTGGAGAACGGTTTTCTCGTTCGATCGATTGATACAATCGGTGGCGTTCGATCATCGGCCGACGTCAGAAATTGAGGTTAAAAATGCAACAGCCACTCACGCGGTGGTGGAGAGAAGTAGAAGGAGTAGAAGCCCTTCGAGGCCACCCGAGACCTCACAATTTGGTTATCCGTTTTGGCTTTTCAATCGCTTGTTCGTTTATGATCGTGAAAATCATTAACGAAAGGTAAAAGGATATTAATTTCTTTGAAAGACCGTAACAATGGCCATTAATAGGCAAGAGATCATAACAATGACCATCGAAAGCAAGTACATTTCGGCCATTTATTCGAGCTCTCGGTGTACCGGATGGCTCTCTGCCATCGGCTGACAAATGGCTGTTCAACAAACAAAAATCACCAATCTGTTCACTGTTTCTCCGGCGTCCTGGTTTCACTCACGACGCAAAAGCGCGGACTTTGCCGCCCGAACACCACAACAACAACGAGCTGCATTTTTCCGTCTGGCAAGTGGTCCTTTTTTTTTTTTGAGGGAGAGAAGGACCAGATTCAACCGCCGTACGATGATGCACTTTTCTAATTTCATCCCGTAAACGAAAATGAGTTATGGCAGCTGCGGTACGCGCTCGGCTCGGCAAAAGCGAAAGTCGATTATCGACCTGTCAGGACACCTCGTTCGCTCTCTCTCTCTCTGTTTTTCAGCCAGTAATAATCAACAGCGACGGCTGCCGGCTCGCCATTACGAGATTTTGCGATAAAATTTACAACTTCAAAACAGCGTGGCATGTAATCTGATCGAACAAGAATGGTCCATTTGCGGGCCAGCACCAGGACGCGGTCACCGTAAATTTTAAGCGATAGCCGAAAAGGTGTGGGCCATGTGCTGCTGTAGCAGCAGCAGTAGCAGCAGCAGGAATGCAATCGCAGAACGCAACGCGCATCGGACGGGATCGGATTGCTTCTGCGTTTATTTCCTCATCATTTTTCCCCCAATCCCCCATCTCGACCAATTAAATATTCACGCTGTGGCGGCGGGCGCTGCCAGCTGTCTTTGCGGGGTAGAAGCAGAGAGAGAGGGGCCGTTCATAAACAGATTTCAATTTCATTTTTTAAAGCGCGGGTTTTTGTGGATTGGGATGGTTCGCTTCTGTTTTTACTGACGTTGGTTGCATTTCGAGTGTGTTTTTCTTCGTTATTATTATTGTGAATCGCGCCAACGATAACAACCGCACCGCAGTTTCGCAGCGAGTCAATGAACGGCCAAGTATGTCCGTCATCTGCCTTTTTTTTGCATTTTTGGCGAGAGGGCGCATCGCTCGAATAGCGAGATAGAGAGAAAAAAAACATAACGCAAACCAATATGACTGATATCATATTTCGTTTCACAAACATCTCCACTCCTACTAAGAAGCAAAGGGCAATAGGTGGCCACTCGGTGTAGTGATGGGAATAGATGGGAGGTGAGAACTATTTATACGCCGACATGCCACGTGTCCGGTGAACCAAAAGACGAAAAGCCCGAAACAGAAATACTTTTAAATCCACCTATCAAAAACCAGGACATAATTCTCAGAATTCTCCACCTCGCCCTTGCTTATCACTCGTGGTATCACTCTGTGGTTGTGGTGCTACAACTCGGCTGAAACCCCTTCTTATCACAAACACATGTTGCGTCATTCTTTCTCTGTTGTCTTCCTCGTTAACCGTTGCGCACTTCCTCTGACTCAGACCAACCGCTTTCTCTCACTCTCACTCTTACTCTTTCTCTGGCGCTCTGTCATCCCGATTGACGTTGACAAATCAACCCTGACGAAAGCAACAACCCTCCGCCTCACACCCCACCCAGCTGGGGCCACTTCATTTATTTATTATCTAACCTTGATCTAACCAGATCGGAAGAGTTGTCCGATGCGGTTTCGCGGCGCCGTTTTCCGCGGACGCGTACACCCCGTTCCTGGCGATTGTTTGTTTAAAAAAAGCTACCGTCGCACCACCCCCACCCTCGCCGAAAACACAAAAAAAGATCGACATCCGCTGTACGAAAATAACATCATAACCGGCTGTGGGAGGGCGAGAGGTGCACCGGAGGGCAAGATACATTTAGGCGCGCTTGGCGTTTGGCGGCGAACAATGGAATAAGGCAACAGGCGATCAGGACCTCTTTGGAGGTCCAAAAAAATCCCTGTTCTCGCCTATAATTAGTGTGTGTCGGTTGTCTGCCGCACGATGAATTGTTTTACTGAATGCTCATGCTTTTACATAAGACCGGTGGTGGCGGTTCTTTGGAGTGATCACCTCTGCCCCTCCCCTCCCAGGATCATCAACACCGATCGGGTGGAGTGTTTGCGCCACGTTTGTTTTGATTGACGGCTGAGTGCTCAAATCTTTCAAACGCCTCTGGCCGTCTAAGAATATGCCCCCTCTCCACGCGTGTTCGAAGCACTGTTCCCCATCGGTGTGACATGTGATCGTACAGCGCCATTGGTTCATTGGCACGCTTAACGGAACGGAACGGTACGGACCGGACCTTACCGAACGGATGTTACGACCAATCGGATGATGAAAGAAGGATTGCTTCGATGGAGCTGCTTCGCGCAACAATTTTTGCAACATTTGGTGCACATTATCCGCCGCTCGGTTCCTTGATCGCACTTCATAATCGGGCACACTTTACGGGGTATGGCCGATGGAATTTTAATGCGACTCGTGCGCCACCATACCACCATGGCCATGGATGCACGGACGCACGGACGCACGTCGACCGCACCCAGAAATAGATATCCCTAGACGCCAGACCGGGACGCACGGTGCACGAGAACGAGGAAATCTGCAACATATCTGTGACTGCCCTCGACGGTTTGGAATCGTCGATCCGGCCCACACCACCACAAACGGGCGAGACGAGGCGGGGTTCACCTTTTTGAAAATATTTTTATTAATTCGTACTGCTGCTGTTTCTACTAGCGGTGAGCGAGAATGTTGTCCCCGGTGCTACGCCACCATCGGTAGAGGATGGTAGAAAGAGAGAGAGAGAGAGAGAGAGAGAGAGAGAGAGAGAGAGAGAGCGGATCATAAATAACGGTGGCTAACCTATTGCGTCGCATGCCAGCCTCCGATGAAGGTGCCGGATGGTGATGCTGACTTTTCCGTAGGTAGCCGGTAGGATGCTGAGGAATGTACGGAATGCGGTCAAACACCAACATGGAGATCATCGGCCTCAGGAAAAGTGCCGACCATTAATAGTAAAACGCCGTCATCAGTGGTGGAAGGGGATGGGAAAAGGATGTAACTTGGTTGGTGTCACGTGTATATAATGTCGTAAGTAATGATTCAGCTTGAAGTTGAAGAAAAAAAAACCATGCGTCTCCATCGTCGTCGTTGCTGTGAGGTTTTTCATGAATGAACCCGACGGATTAGCCATTTATCTCGCGTTTATTTGTTTATTTCCGGCCACCACCAGCACCATCAGCAGCAGTAGCAGTAGGGTGCCATCTTGAAACATTTTTTTTTCCTCGCCGGTTTCAGGTCACTTCAGTTGCCACGGCCCACGGTCTCCAGGCTTGCTGCGATTCCGATCGAGTCGAGTGTGTGTGTGCCGGGAATCCATAAATAAGACGCTTAAGGTGACCGCGACCGGCGCGCGCGACCGTTTTTCGTTTGTTTACCCCGGCCAATCCGATTACCGTTCGAGGCCAGGCCAAAGAACTTTCGCAATCTGCGTGGTCGAGGGCGGTCGCGCCGCAGGATGGCGCTAGATTTGCTCATAAATTACGCGGTCCACTTGCGGAATGTTGTCTACCGCACCTTACTATCCCGTGCAAATCCTTGGCGTTCCTCCCATGGCCCGGGAGTGTTGACAGCGTGTCGACAACAACAAGCGCCGGCCCCCGGTCGGGCACACCGAGACGCTGGAAACATCAATTAATCTAGCTCGAAATGAAAGACGAATTGTGTTCGCCGTTCCGTAGCGCCGCACACTACTGTGTTTACGACGCCTGGTCGGACACTTTTCGCTATTTTGCTATTTTGCTCCAAGAGGATGACGACGACGACGGAGACCATGGTAATGGGGAACCGTTTTTCTTCGTTTTTTACTTATAGCGCGTTCTGTTTACGATCCGGACTACCGCTCGTCAGCGAGCGACCAAAATTCCGTTGGTGTTGATTTCATCGAGCAGCAGCAGCAACATTAAACTCAAACGGGTCGTGAAGGCGAATTATGAAACGGTTTAACGATCTGTTGGGGGGCCGTAAAACGGGAGGAAATCATATTTCGTCCCAATAAATCCCCCGGTTTGCGTCGTTGAAACGTGAACCGCGCCATCAATCGGTGAATCATTGAGCTCGCGATGTATGTATGTGTTCTGATTGAAGCACCGCTTGCAAGGACATCGGCTTGGAATTTGCACAGACAACACATTTGTTGGAAAGGAATGGCCACGAGACCTTACCTAGAACCATCTATAAAACGTCATGTTCAATTGGTGTCCCCCAGTGGCGCTTCTTGACGCATTAAATGCTCATAAATCGTCGCTCGCCGAGGCCAACAGTGCGTCAAAAACCCTCGCACAGCGGGGTGAGCGCGCGCCTTTTTCTGCGCGGTGCTTTCACGCATCCTTGACATCGTTCCGCGAAGCAGGAAGCAATCGCAAATGCTTTCACCTAATTTTTCAACCCCCGGCAGGGCTTTGATAGCGTCGCAGCATCCGCGCCAGAAGGGGTGACTTGTTTGTTGTTCGTTCGTTCGTTCGCCGCCACTTCGCATAATATTTTTAATCATTCCACGACGAAACCGCACACTCTAGACAACACGCACTTGCGTGGTTCGGTCTTTCTGCACACCCGGTGAGTTAATTGTTTTATTTTGCGTAATTAACACACACGCGAAAAGAAAAACTAGTTAACCCCTTTTCGTGCGTGCGAGATGCCGATGTTCTAGCCCATTCCGATACATTCCGAAATTCCGGCTGCTACATTCGCTGAGTGGTCTAGTGTATGTCGGACGCCTCGCTGTCAATATGCTGAAAGACATGCTCTAGATACTGATAGGAAATCTGATGGAATGGTTGAAAAGGCGTAAAATTAGCAGCAAAGCGGCACGGTGCTGAGTCAATTGCCTATTCTTGGCTACACTACGCACAACTGTAACTCATTCACTGATTGACTTTTACTCGCTCTAAATCGACATCCACCACCATCCATACAGATGGTTGGGGTCGCCGGTCTGGCCGGTTCTGCGACGTGAAGCAGTTTCACGCCCGATACGTGCCCCCGGATTTTGGGGCCCGGGAGGTTTATATATCGTCACTGTGCAGCGGGCAAGTGACCGGCCAAACGTTCGCGCTGTCCGTGAGTCAGGTTTTCGGACGCTCCTCGCCATCCACAGTTCGCCCGGCCACCGGTGGTACCGGTTTGATCAAATAGAACTGACCAAACCGACGGCCGAAACAGATGTTTTCAAATCCACTACACGGCCACGCTCGCTACACGCTCGCTCCCTTTCTGTCGTCATAGAGCGTTCGTCGAGCGTCGAAGAGACGTGGTGCACGGCACGCGAAAAAGGATGAGCCATTGTTTGTTTACAACGGGCCCCGCAAGAGGGGGAGGAGGCGGGGGATCCGCACTGCCGCCCGCCCGCCCGCCCGCAAGCTACCACTTCTAGCACCGATGATCGAATCCGTTGCACGCGTTTTATTCATGCTTTCTCCTTTTGATTAGTGTAGGTCGGCCGAAGGCGTAATATTTGCGAACGATTGCGTAACCGTTTGCGTCGTCGTCGCTTCGCTGTTGATGATCGTGGGCGATCACTCGCGGCGCAAACAAGTGTCTTCATCGTTTTGTGCTCGGATGCTGATTCCGGGGTTTGGTAGCAGGAAAGCTGGTTTGTTTTTCTAATGTTGTGATAAATGAGCATTATGTTTATTCGGTAGAATAACGCATACAGAACTTGTTTATGGCAGCAGTAACCTCCAGGTATGCTTATTTTCAACAGGAAAATCATTTCTAGCGACAAATTCTATCCCAATAATTTTTGGCCACCTTCTAAATTCGCTATTTGGAAATTGATTTTGAAGAAGTACGTTCTTCATACATATTCACATATTTATACATACATACTGACTTCTTTTCAGTATGTCCTGTTCAGTATGTGAAAAGACTTTCCTGTTGTAAAATGAATCATGCTCCTGAGTGCAATTCTGCGGGAAGCTGAACGACAATTTTGCGACATATTTTTTCCAAACGTATTGCTCTTTCTATCGGCACGTGATCAACAATCTACAAATAAACACACAACATTTGCTCAACAAAGCTATTTTGTTACCCAATAAAGTACCTTTTGAAGACTCGCCCTTCTGAATTGGATGCCATCAACGTAGATTTTAACAAATCCTTTACGAAATCCAACCAAATACAATTGAAAAAATGTAGTTTAACATGGAATATCAGTATAAAAATTAATTGGAATGGTTTTTTCACAAAAAATCTTCAAAAATGAGCCTTTTTCAGCTCAGCCTAAGCCCCCCTCAACGTTCAATAGTGAGAAAAATGCGATTCACGCTCCGAGCCAAGTGAGTTGAATAGCGCCAAAATTTATACACTGCTACCGCGATTACTGATGTCTACTTTCAGGCAAAAATAACTGCCGGTATCTTTCTATCTCTGAGTTTCAACCTGGAAACTGAGGCAGTGCAGGTCACAAAATTTCCCCAGTTTAATAGTTCAATTTCTTTCCATTCGGTTCAAATACCATGCCTTCCTGTGAACTTGCGGAATGGAGAAGGTAAATAACATGCATTTTATTCGTAACAAAATGTACTCAAAATAAAACACTTTGCTAAATCTAAACTAAGCTAGCTTACACTTCAATCACAAACAATAAGATGATCTCTAAGATCACACATACACGCACACAGACACAGGTAGCTAATGCATAGACACGGCACCGATCAGAAACCACCTTACATCTCATCCTCAACGTTGACTTTGTTCCAGTACGCCAACTGCTCGATGCCCGGCAATTGCTGCTTGTTCTCGGCCGCCGTTTGCTTCTCGAGCTCCCGTCGCTCCTGAGCTTCAATCGACCAGGGTTGCAGCTCCCCAGAAGCAAAGAACCAGTACACCACACAACCGACCAGATAGATACCGGCCGCAATGTAGAATACGGTCTTCCACTCGTTCTCCTCCTTGTTCGACGTAATGTAACCCGTAATGATGGGACTCACGATACCCGGAATGGTGGCGAAAGTGTTCGAGATGCCCATCAGTACACCCGCACTCTTGGGCGACAAATCCAGATGATTGACGGCGAATCCGGACCACGCGAACGCACCCAAACCAACGGCGATCGTAATACAGGTAATGGTTGGTCCCGGTTCCAGGATAAACGCTCCGACAATCATGAAGACGGTTTGGGCCAGGAAAGCACCACAGTTAAAGTACCGCCGGACCTGCGTTGTCGTCAGGAAACCCTTCTCCTGACACCAATCCGCGAGAATACCGGACACAAACAGAAGGATACCCATCACCAGGTACGGTACGGCCGAGATGAAGCCCGTCTTTTCCAGCTCAAAGTGCATGGCATCTGGAATGGTACGGAACGAAATAAAGAATCGATATCACTCTGAGGCAAGAGGGTGACCATCACTCTAAGCACTATTACCTTTCAGGAACGTTGGCAGCTGCGTGAGCAACGTGTAGAAGCCCCAGTTCTCGGAGAAGTGCGAAACAACGAGCGCCCAGACCGGAATCGACGTCAGGATACCCTTCCACGGGTGCCGTACCTTCTGCGTTTCACCCTCGGTACGTCCCAGTGACTCGAGAATGTACTCCTTCTCCCTCGGTTCGATCCACTTATCGACCTCCGGGGACGTTTTGACGAAGTACATCCAGGCGACGAACCAAACGCATCCGATCACACCGAACACATAGAAAACACTTTCCCAGCCCCACGCATTCGCCAGAACACCGCTCATCGGCATGGCCACGACCGTACCGGCATAGTTCCCGGCGAACGCTATCGACGCCATCCGGGAACGTTCGATCGGTGGTGCCCACCGGGACCAGACGGCATGGATGCACGGGAAGGTCACACCTTCGAAGATACCCTCGACGATACGGACGGCCAGCAGGACCGCTACGCCCGCCTTTGCCGCCAACGGTGTCAGCAGCGTCAGTACGGCCGTCGTTCCAATGCCAACGCCAAACACCTGTACCAATGCATCCATGTGTCCATGGAGTTGAGCCGGAACGGAGAACGAAACAATTAGCTCACTTGGTCACCGGCATACCAACTTCTGGTCTGTCCAACTTACGTAATTGCCTCCGAAACGGTTCGAAATGAAACCACCGAGAAATGGCGTGCAGATGTAGCCGTAGAAGAACGAACTCAGCACGTAACCCTGCAGGCTCGAGCTCCAATCAAAGTATTGCTCCTGCCGGAGAAATGGGAAATCGGAGACAAACAAGTGGTAAATGAAAGTGATTACAGCACCAGCCGTGTCCAATGACCGTGCCAACTTACGTATCCTATCGTGCCGTTATCGTACTGGACGGTCCTGTTCTCCGTCATCGCGACGATGGCCACGCTCAGGTTCACGCGCAGCGAGTAGACGTTGAAGAATCCAAGAAAAGCCATAAACACGACAATGTAACGCCGACGCTTCCAAAACATCCACAGCGGCGCCTCGATGCCATCGCTTGGCAAACGCAGGGGGGTGGGGAAAAGAGAAGCCGAGATGAGTTTAGGAAGAGAGGAAGAAAGGATGGAAGCGCAAACTTTGCAAGACAAACTTCGCAGTGCTGTCCGCGCTATCGTCGTTTGTTGTTTGTCTCTTGGAACTTCTGCCACTTGTTAAAAATAGAGCGTTCCCGGGACCTCGGCGGGATGGCAATCACGTTGGACGTGTTTTGAGATTCGATTTTTTAGAATGTCTCGGACAGACATTGTCACGGTGATGGTGTGCTATGGTATGGCTTAACGCCTGGTTGATTGTGATTGGAAGCAAGCCTTTGACTCTCTTATAAATATGTTGATCGATACTTTGTGACGTGAGTACAGAGGGGATAAGCGTCATAAAATAAAGCATGCATAGGAGCAAAACAGGACAAATGCAGTACTAATCAAGCATTCATAGGAGCAAAACAGAACAAATGTACTGCTCTGGAACTCAAGGATTGTTTCATTGAAACGAATCAGACGCATGAAATGAGTTGTATAGATAAGTGAACAATAATAAGCAAAACCCCATTTTCTACAAGTAAATACATTTAATGGACAACTTTAAAATCAGAGATAAGCGAACAGAAAGGTACTGTAGCCTAATAAAGACCTAATTATTCTTTTTGTAGAGCTTTAAAGTGGACGACATTTTATTTTAAAAAAATTCAGAACCTCATCCACCGTGGACAATGGCCATCGAAAACCGATCACAAACACCATCAGAATCTAAAGATAGACAACCATATCACGCTCATGCAAATGTACGCCATTACCATAAACCCCGTTTGATGGACCGAACGAAACGAAAGAGCTTTCAAACATTCCAATCATACTGACTTGCCGGACTCTAAACTGACAACAATGGCTCTGCAATATTTGCAAATCATTACCCCAAGAGGGGGGGAAGGGACTGCGCGCATACTATTCCCGCTCCATCGCCAGGATCCGGTGCCGGTATCGATCGGAAACGATCCATCTGCTTCGGCTCGCGGCTCGCGGTAACCAACACCAACATCATCGCCACAGAAATGTGCGAAGCGAAAGTTCCATCACGCGTCAGGAAGAGTGTAACAGGTTTTCTGGAGGAATTCAAACACCAATTCATTGGCCGACTTATCATTGACCACACACGATGATGCAGGAGTAATCTCGGGCCACTCGAGTGCTTCCATAAAACAGGACCCTATAAACGGGGGAGTCTTCTGTTATCAGAAGCTTTAAAGTGATAATCACTTGTCACAATGATAGCCGGTAGTGGTGTTTTTGATTGCTTTGAGTTGATTGACAACACTTGACGTTCAAATCCAACATGAAAACAACGGCGAATGGTGCGATGCAAAACGCGCACCAGACGGCATTCCCGTCCCATAAAACATGTGTCCCGGTCGCGTGCTAATCGGGGAATCGAATCCAATTAAACGTTTTTTTTTACAATGTTGTGCCCAGCGCCACTTCATCCCTACAATTGACAGTGCGCCATCGTCCAATGAATGGCGCCGATTGAGCCATGAACAAAACGATGTAAAACGCATGTACAATTGCGATCAGCCGGTGCCAGTGCTGCTGCTGCAAAGCATCATCAATTTGGTTGAATGGATTCGTATCGCGATCATTATTTCGTTTAAGCACTTCATTCGCTTCAGCCCCGTATCTCTCCCGTCGCTCTCGGCACGTGTCATCGCAGGAACGGTGGCCATGACAAAACCCGATTCTCTCAAAATGTACGACCTTCAATGCAATTTAGTATCGACGATTCAGTACTGCCACCACCCACGACATGCAAATGTCACGATGACCCTGTTGCTCTTCTAATGGACAAGGTAATCCGGTCTCGGTTGACTCGTGCTTGACCAACTTAATTCCAACCGATGTCCTGTTCCTTGGTGTTGATAAGGTGTTTCCAATCTCCAAGGAGCAAGACCTTAAGAAAGAGCACCCTTCATTGGTTGCCATGGAAACGAAAGAAACGTTGAAAATCGATTTCAATAAGCGGGCTTTCAATGGTGACCTTGACTTGACTAGAATGGAGACTAGATCGAAGTCACGGAAGTCGGTCCGACTGCAAGCCCTTCGCTACTCATATGCGTTCCAGTTCATGCAGTCCACATTCCATTCCTTTCACTTTCACAACTAGCCTGGGTCTAGTTGATCCGCCGTAAAACAAGATTAGGGCAGACAGAGCGCCCCCACAACCGCCATTCCCTGGGATAATTCATGTCAAATACTATTCACTTTCCGTTCCGGATCAGGATTACTCAAAATCCTTGCTTCAAACACATTCACGCCCACGGTGACAGCGGTATCCGCTTTTTATTAACACTTACCCCTCCGTAATGCTCGGTTTCGTTTCCATGTTGGTCAACCAACTGGAAAAATGGCGCTTCCGAGTGATGCTCGACTGATAAGAACACACAGAACGTCGCTCAGGAACCACTACTGGCTGTCACTACTAATACACCTCCGCTTCTGGACCTCGACTGTCGTCTTATCCAGGCCGAAGGATCCGTCCGTCTGGCAGCCTGTTGTGGATTCCGATCGCTCATCAACCACGACACCGAAACGAACGAGACAACAGCCCACCACTCGGTGTCGACCACTGGTCGGTATCGACTGTACTGTGCGCCGATCCGCGAAACACGGCGGCCACTACTGTCACTGTGCCCGACCCGACCGTCCGTCCTACCGTGTAATAACAATGGCGGGAGTGCAATGGAGCGACGCGCACACACGAGCGCAGCGCAGGAACTGGTTTCTGGGGTGCTAGCGCGTTGCTGCGGTCCCACTGGTCTGCAGCTGGCCGGCCGGTTTTGGCGATTTGCGAAAGTTTCCTGCGGCACTTCTCCGAGCGTCAGGCGTCAGGTTTCCGTGCCACACCGCCACACAACACACCGGACTTCGTGGCCGTACGATTGGTTTGGCGGGTTTTGTCCGAAATCGTTCGAAAGAGCAGCAGCAGCTTGGACGCGAAAGCAATACCAACACACGTGCGTGCGTGCGTGCCTGCGAACCGTTCCAGTCCAGCACGATCCAGCAACTGGCGAGAGGACGACGAGAGTCGCGGCCGCGCTGGGTTTGCTCAGCCGGTCTGAACCTACGCTCATGTAGCGCGCTAGTCTACAATGGTGCTGGTCGGTTTAACGAATTGTAGGTGTCATTATCATCAAATGGTGGCGCTCATCTGCTGTCTACAGGTGGCTGTGTGTGCCGGTATGCCCATGTGTGTGCACCCACACACACATACGCGAGAGAGAGTGCTCCATATCATACCGCTTATCGAGTTTCGTGGCCGCCGATGCGATGATTGCTCTCTAGAGGCTGGCCTCGGGTGGTAGAGGCCGCACCACCCCACCGCAGCGTACAATCCCTGGACGTAAGATGTGATGCGATATAGTTTGCGCTGACATTGGCTCTATGGTGGTCGTCATCATCATCATCATCATCAAACGAGAAGGTCAAACCGATTCCTTAAACATAATTTTCGATGCTTCGCCGGCGCGTTCGGGGCGTTTAAAGAATGCCGAGAAAGCAACAACTGACCGGCGGTTGCAGGATGGCGCATCTTCGTGTGATGAAGCTTCATGCTAATTGGCGCCAAGCTTAGCGGATTGATTTCGTTGGCGAAGGACAACGGACTTCATTAGTGTTTATGGCAACCAGGCTGGTGCTCGATCCGTTCGTTCCTCTGTTTTGAACGGCCATCGATGCTCGATAAGAGCAAAACTGGTTACCTGGTTATGATTAAACCATCGGTATCGGCATCGCCATTGACTTCTCCATTCATCCCTCCATAGGTTGTTGGTAAGATCGCATCATTTGCGACCGAACGAACGAACGAACGAACCACATGTCCATTTGACAATGACCCTCAAATACGGGCGCGCGTGCGTGCGTGCGTGTGTATGTGTGTGTGGTGGCGGTGTGTGATTACATCTTCAATTGTCTCTGCCCCCCCGCAAAAGGCCGAGAGTTGGCACGTCTAGGCGGGTGGTTTTTTATTCGGGGTTTAGAGGAGATAAAGGCAAAAGAAATCATCATTAAACAGGCAACAGACGGTCGCGGCACGTACTAGCGGTGATGACGGTGATGGCTATTAGCAGGGCATCTCCGCCAGCCAGCTAGCCAGCCGGCCGGACTTATCTTTACAATCCCATTGTTGTGACCCATCACGAACAGCCCCCGCGTATTGACAGTCGCGTTTTGATAAACGCAGGAATTCACTGCAGATCATGATGATGATGATGATGATGATGATGATGATGATGATGGCACTGGTGGTGATGATTGTTGTTAAAGCGTTAGGCATCTGCTAGAATCGAGCTGGAACCGTAGTAGTTCCGTAGTAGTTGCCATCGCGCTGTTCCGTTGCTAGGAAAATTGTTTACCAACGCGCCAGCCAGCCAGCCAGCCAGCAGCCGGCCATGGGTTGCTGCGTAGTGATACGGCCTTAAACTCCTCCACTTTTTGTGCACAATTCAGGGCCTCCTTGGTTGCCTGGATGTATCGTTAGTTGGTGATAAGCGGTTAAGTGCATCTAGTGCAGCATGGCGCTACCTGCAGCCATGGTGGAAGTGATGATTAGATTAAAGCCTCGCTGTTGCTCAGTGGACGTTGTATTTTCAAGCCTTTAACAACCGGTTGATGGCTGATTGGCAGTTTGCAGCTGTGCAAGGTGCAAAAGATTAGAAACATATCATCATCTGCAACACACATTGCGTTAACTGTTTTACGTGTACGTTATCTTGTTTCATTAGCATGATTTAATTATGTATTTTCTTCTTCTTCGCCTGCGATTTTAATTTCTAAATTCATTTTTATAATTTCAAATAGTCTGTACTAACTGTATTCTCATTGATATTTATTATTTTACTTTTATACATTTTTTTATATTTGTTTAACTATCTTATTGTGATTGATTCAATTAGCTATTCTTTGATTGATTCGTTTTTTAATTTCAATTACAATACTAAATAAATTGAATGAAAAATCATTACACTTTTGTTGATAAATTACCTACTAGTGCAATGCACTCGACTCGCTCGTCCCTCTTCAAGATAAGCTTTTTATCACTCTCTGCCCACACTTCACTTCTTCTTCTTCTTCTTGGATGCCAGATACAATTTACTCAACCCGCGCGACACTTTTACTTTCTTTCGCCTCCACTTACACTCCCCGAGCGAGTGCGGAAAAAAGGAAAAAGCGATACTATGGAGAGAAAAAAAATCGTAAAAGAAAAACAACAACATCGGAGCCATCGAGAGCACCACATGCGAACCTGTTTTCCCGTCCTCGTTACGCCTCCTTAGGCGGCGATCTATTCCACCCCCTCCCCCCAAGTCGTGACATTTCTCCTGCCAGCGCGCAGCGGACACACTGACTCGATCCTCTCTTTGACTGGTGAGTGATATGCAAGCTGCAAGTTGGTGATGACAGCTGCTGCATCACTTACGCAGGACGCACCTATAACAGGATCGTGAGACGAGGACGATTACGCGTTGCGGTGTTCAGGCACCGGCCTGTCAGCCTGCTACTTTCCCGGAACCATCTCACCATTCCCACAAACCGTCCACTAACCGTCCGTTGTCGTAAGAGTCCTTTGGTTTCGATGCGCTGCCCGCTTGAGTTTGGGATTAGCTAATCAATAAGACCATAAAAGGGGGCTTCGGAAGGGGTTGCTACTTGACATAATCAACCCCGGGCCGTCCAAAGGGCCGTCCTCCCTTAACGGGTGCCGCTGAAGAGTGTCGCCAGGTTTCCGGTGGACCGCCACCGCGGTATGTTAATCTCGTTCGTCTCGAGTCTCGATCCGCGTGGATCCCAGAACGTGCTCCTCTATTAGCACCGAGTGCGGGTAGATATCGATCCGGTTTGGTTTCGCTTTTTTTTCGCTCCGCCGTCAAATGTTTACCGTCGCCGTCTACGATCTCTCTCGCTCTCAGGTTTGCTCAAGTACTTCTCACGATAACGTGCTCGGTTGAGGTGACAAAACAAACATGGTTCCGGTGGCTTTACTTTCGCAATTCCGACTGGGAATCCGTCAATGAAACCTGCCGCGTGTAGGGCCGCACGTTTTTATGTGTTGTTGTATTGTTTGTGGTTTCAACAGAAGCAGCAGGTCGCCCATGGAGTGCTCTGCTAGAACAAATCCGATAGTGTTTACCATTTGTATGCATATGAAACCGCTTTTTTTTTGTAAAAAAAAAAACACGTTTACACTGCGAAAATGGAAAAACTTTTATTCTTCACAGAAATTGCAATAGTTAGCTATACAGTTTTCCTATCTTTTAGGCAATTTACAGATACCTCGCCAAAACAAGAAGTCGATCTCTTATTTCGAACTAATCACGGGTCAATTTTTTCAAATTTTCGTAAGAATGGAAGCGCTGCTGGGCCACTATCTGTCCCAACGATGCAAATGCATGTTGATTCGATAGAGCCAAGTCTGATGAGTTAGTCGCAAGCGATAAATGCTCGCAATTGAGGTCTTCTGTAGTGTTCTTCTTGGCCGGTTTTCCGCGGTGTGGCGAAGCATTTTCATCGCAAAAAATCGGTCTGTATTATCGATTTCGATATTCCGGTCGATTTATGCAGCTTTCACGGTCCGAAATCGATTAAGTGTTGCTTGTATAGCTCACTAATAACTGTTTCGCCCAATACGGCATGCAATTTGGTGTCGTTTAACGTTTTTGGTGGTTTCTGGCGATACTCGTTTGTCACATCAAAATCGCCATTTTCAAATTTTTAAAACCACTCTTTGCACTGTGTTTCATGAAGAGCATACTCACCGTACGCTTCGATAAGCATTTGATGCGTTTCTGTCCCCTATTATTGAAAATAGAGGCATACAAT
>NC_064875.1:45724541-45797041 GCF_943734745.1 Anopheles darlingi | reverse complement strand
CGTACTGCAGATGCGAAAGACGCAACTCGACAACACGCTCACGCTAGCGCGCATCGCCGGACGCAGGAAGCTGAACACGCACCGTAACTACCGAAAGCTGCTCGAGCTGAAGATGCATCTACTCAAGGAGCAGGAACGCCACCAGACCGAGGATCATCGGGCACGATTGCGCGAAATATGCCTCATAACGCATCAACTCAAGACGCTCCTTCGCGAACATCTGCTTTGGGGTGAAATGGTGGCCAAACTGGCCCGTACCTGTGCGCAGTACGAAACGGACCAGGATGTCCGGTACGCTGGCCGGTGGTTCAAACAGCCGCACGACGATGCCGACCACTACGAGTATCTGTTCGCCAAGATCAACCGCATCGAAACGATCAACATGATTCTGCGCGAGGAACGAATCGTACTGAGGCGTACCAACGAGGATCTACGGACTCGCCTTCAAACACTCTGCCAGCAGTACAGGGCCAGCGAGCCGGAAAAGTTACGACTTTGCGGTGTGGAAATGGAAATGGTGGACCGGCCACCCATAAAGCCCATCTCGCGGCCAGTGGCCAAGTAGTGCGAGATTTATGTCTATATCACCGGACCACTTAACCGCCGGAGATGACTCGGTCGCCCGGGCCATCAAGGGCGTAGTTAAGATCGCATTTTCGGTAAGGTTCGGTTCGGTCGCTGCCACCAGCGTTAGCGTTAGCCATTAAAAGGAGCTTGCGTAAGCTTGCGGCGCAGACCACCGGAGTGAGGCGGATACCGCACTCGAGCATTCCATTTTGGTGACATCGCGAGGCGTTCCGGCTTCTCCCCCCAAAAATGGCTTTCATCAAGCGGCTTATCTCTGGTGGCACGCTTCGTGGCCACTTCGCCTTTGCCGCGATTAGCACTCAGTGCGGGCACGCGTTTTCGAGTAATTATTTATTTCTAACCTCTCGACACGTTTATCGCATTTCGACCTCGGCAAACAGATTGTCTTAACGACGTTTTCCTCGGCGCGGCGATGTGGAGAAGATGATTGGCACAAATGGGGATGCTTATGGGGAGTGAAATGGAGGCGTTTTGTATTCAAATGAACACACACACACACAGCTAAATTCAAACAATTGCTAGCCGGATGGACATTTGTACGCGACAAAAAAATAGTAGAAAAGAAAACGTAACGTGGCGATGAGGAAACCCCTTTTGCTTTTCGGTTGCATTCATTTGCATTCCCGCAGACTCGAAAGCATTAACTTCAATTTCGTAATAGCTACACGAAATACACGAGAACCAGCTGACGGTGTGACGGGGGATGGTATTTGTATAATTTGCATTCGCGATTCTTATCGAAAAACACTTCACCACTTTGCAAACACACAGTCCGACAGAAAAGGTAGGTTTTCCCGCCATAGTGAGAAGGGGTCCACCTCCCCAGCATCACTTCTCATCTCACTAGCTCTCAGCACTCGATCTATCTCTCTCTCGCGCGCGCGCGAGAGAGAATTCCGTCGATTTTAGGTTTCTCTCTCGTCAGAAGAGATAGTGAACATCGGAGAGAAAAGGTTCAGAAGAGAGCCGATTTTACCGAATTAAAGGATAAACAAATCATAAAAAAATTGGCAAACCGTACAGCAACTCTCAGCGAGAGGATATGCGCGATAACAGTGGGCTATTATTTAAAATATAATTTCTTAATTACATCAATTTATTGTCTGATTACTGATGGATGTTTATAGACAACTGTTGGTTAACCATTTAATATCCCTCCTTTAAATAATGTATTCGAGGAACACATATTTCTTTTTAGTCCAAGTGTAGCAAATTAACCAAAAGCAAAGCAGTAAGTTATGTGATGTGTCGATGACGATCGCTCTTTAAATCATACTACAAAAAGAAATTTGAAAAAATCACATATTCGATTATTTCAACGGAAGTGATTATAGAAACAGAGTGTTAAACCCTTTTGAAGCATGTTTTATAAATGCCATCAGTAAAGAAATGTTTGGAAGATTATCTAAAATAAGCTAACTACAAAAGATTTCAACGCAAGAAGCACAAAAGATTTCAACACAAGAGCGGAACGTAAAATAAAATGCATATTGATTCGTAATCATTTTAAAACAACATCTCGGCCAAAAACCAAATTATTGGTAATGAAATGGCTTAGCAAACCATATGTTTTGCATCTCAGTTAAACCCATTTGGTTAACCAGCTGATGTTGCTGCCAGTGTAACGGATTAAACGGGAATTAAAACCCGGAGACCGTCTGTTAATCAGTTAATCAAAACATTATTTCATTTATCGAACCCTCTCTTTCTGTGCACTCTCGCTTTGCTCTCTCTCTCTCTATTTTTCTGCTCTCTGCTGAGAATCACCGCAGCATCCACAGTGGGTGGTGAGCCTACCATTCGTGTAGCGTTCGTGTCTCGACCGCCACCAAACGCATCGTGTTCGTGTCGTCGTTGTCGTCGTCGCCGGCGAGAGTGAATCAACCGCGGATCAACAAACAGGTTGCGTGCACCGTCGTCGTCGTCGCCATCATCCGCGGCGCGGCCATTACGTTTCGAGAAGTCCGACCGGCCGGTTGTACAACACGGTCGCGTTCGCGGGCATCCGCGCTGAAGGTTTGCCTCTCCCCGGGGGTTTTGGTTTTTCCTTCACCTCCTCCTCCTCCTCCTCCTCTCCCAGTCGCAGTCGCTTCTTCACACCTTCTCTCTTCGTGTATCTCGCTTCGCCTTGCGTGTGCGTGTGCGTGTGTGTGGACCCTATTCTGCCCTTGCCCCTTTGGTGTGCTGTGTGTAATCGGTGGTAGTGTTTTGACGCGCCGTTCGCCAAAGGAAAGCAAACTCCTCGTCCACGGCTAACCGGTTATCGGATCGTTTTACGTACACGCACACGCACAAACACACGCAACCGGGCCGTGTTCCGTTGGTGGTGTTTTTTGTGCGACGGATCGATTCCACACCGACACTACCGATAACTTACAAGTGAATGAAAGTGAAGTCGCGATCATCGACGAGCCTTTTCAGGCCCCCAGAAACGTTGCTGCTGCGGTGCTGCGTCACTTGAACAACGCAAGAACAGCGGGGCATCGTAGTGGTCGCAGTGTGAGTGTCCGGTGGGTCACGCTAATATCGTCGTCAGGTGCTGCCAGACGCGGATGAGTCGCGCGAAGAAGGTGCAGCGCAATCGGCCGAGAACGCGCTGACCAAGCAAGTCCAAAACCGGGGCCAGCAAACCGGGGCGGCTGGCTTGCCGAAGCAAGTGAGAAGCAGAAGTTCAAGCGAAATTCAAAAAGTTCTCCCTTCCCGGCGAAGCGTATGTCGTCGAGGTTAACCTTCGCCCGGTTTTCACGAATTACGACGGTAAACCCAACTAGTTGTGGTGTGTGCGTGTGTGCTGTCCGGGGTCCGAGTCCGGGTTCTAAACGTTCCCCAGCGTTCACCAGCCCCCTCTGTGTGGCTGCGGTGCCATTTTCGCTGACAACGCCGTTCTCCTGTGGTGTGTTGATGCGTCGAGAACGAAGCACCAGCGACAGCAGCAGCACGCAGTTCGTCGCTCGTCACCCCGGCAACGGTTCAAGTCTCTCGCAAGCAGGCCCGTGCGCACTCGCGTTCCACTATGATTTTTGATGCCCTCGTGGTTTGATGGATAATCAGCCAGCAGCCCAGTGCCCAGTAGGCGTGCAGCAAAAAATCAAATCAAAAATCGGGAAAATTCAAACGGAAAAAAATGCGTTCCATCGGCACCACCCGTGGAGGTTTAATGTTGTTGTTGTTGTGCAGAGCCCTTCTTGCTACTGGCGCTGGCCCTTAAACTAACGGAATTGGGCAACCATTTTTGGTGGGGAAGGGCGGCTCATTACGGAAACTTCTCCCCCGGGGCGGAAAAAAAAATCCCCCGTTGCAACCAAAAGCCCCAGCCCTCTTGATCGTTCATTCGTTCAGCGCCATCGTTGCGTTGTGTGTTGTTTAGTATTTGGTCGATTCGATTGCGCGATTACGTTTTCATCTCTAGCATGACGTCTATCTCTCCATTTTCTCAACTCACGTTCTACAGTTACAGTCCATCTTGACCCAACAACAGTGTAACTCCTCACAAGTGTACAACCAGTGTGTGTGTGTGTGTCAGTGTCCGAATGGTGTATTCGGTTACGGTGATCGCGGAGTTTTCTTCTCGCTCGCCGAGAGTGCGAGATCCGCAAAACCGATCGTGTTCCGCCCCTCGGATGGTGGTGGTGGATTTTATTACGCTAATGACGAATTGTTTGTAAATTTGATGTTTCGAAATGGCCTCCGAGTGAATTGATGATAAAGAAAAGAAGAGAGAAAAAAACGGGAGGAATTGTAATTGCCACCATCATCGCAAACGACATTGAAGTGAAGTGACCCCCCCGCGGTGAAGGTGTCGCAAACGGTTTCCGAAACAAAACAGGGCCAACCAGTAGAAGAAGAGGAAAACGACGGCGAAGAAGAACCGCTTCATTATCGGCCCGAGAGTCAGCAGCAGTCAGGAACCGAATTCCTTCACACAAGAACGTAAGTTTTTTTTTGCTCCGATTGACTCCGATTGTCACTGCGACAGCGTTACTTTTTGGGGCCTTTTTTTCTCTCTGTTTTCGGTCTGGGAATTCGCCGACCGAGACACCCCTTTTCCCGCGGGTTCGGACAGTGTGGGTGTGGGAGTTCGTCGCGTCGTGTCGTGTCGTTCGCGTCGACGTAATTACGCGACCAATTATTGATGATATCTGGGCTCGGGCTTTTTTTTTGAGTCCACGGGGCTTAATGGTTGGATATTTGTTAGATTCGTTGTTCGCGGCTCTCTTCGACTTGGTGGAATTAATTTAAGCCCCTTTGCCACCCCTTTGCGGCCATTGCGCTCGTCGACGTTTCATCGTTTTGGGTTACAAAAGTTATGCTTTGCCATTAGTGCGAAAAGCGGGGCCGCGTCGTTAGATTACCTTCAAAAGGTTCAAACGATTCGCGAAACAAGAAATTTATACTTCGACAATGAATTTCCACCTTTTGCGGACAAACGTTCTGTCGCGCGTTTCCCAGGCACTGTCTCTTGTCTTTTCTGGATTTCATCGAGTTGATTGTCCCCCCAAGACGGGGCACAACAGCGGGGAAAAGGGAATTGAAAACCGTAAAACGAAGAAACCTCCATTTCGGACACACCAAAAAAACGCATTAAAAATACATCAACTGCAACCATGTCCGTTTCGTGGTGTTGTTGTTGCTGCTGCTGCTGCTGCTGCTGCCACTGCCAGACACTTGAAACAGAAGACATTCCTTCACCACCAGCACCGAGCGCGGGATGCAATTTTCACCCCACTGGTCCCATGGCCCCATGTCGTCGGTGGCCAACCAACCGAGATTTTTTGGTCACCAACAGACCGACCAAAAACTGCCGCTGAAATGTGAAGCCAACCAAGACGAAGTTCGCTTCCGAGATGCATCGTCCCCAGGCAGGTCGTCGGGGCTATACATACACATATAGAGCCGCTCGCGGTCGGGCTAGGGCCCGGTCCCAGTCGTCGAGGTGAAGGGCTTGCCGTGAAGGTGAAAAACTTGCCAAACCGGAGTCAACTCTCCCGTACACACACGTGTGTGTATGTGTGTCTGGTAATGGCGTGCGAGGACCGCTGGACGTAAATCGCACAAAAATTGTTCCGAACCGAAACCGACGACGACGACGACACAAACAGAAAGAGAAAAAAAAACACAAAACCAGAAATGAGATGGAAACCGCGCGCTGCCACTCGTCGTGCCGGTGCCAGTGCCGGGCCCGAGCGATCGAGTTGAGCATCACCACCGGGATCCGGGGGTCCCGGGAAGACCGCGAGAACGCGACGCGACGGCGACGCGGAAGACACGCCACGCCGGGCTTCTCTCCTTCGCATTGAACCAGCACCAAAAAGCGGGAAGCGGGGAAAAGACGATAGAGAGATAAAGTGAGATGGGAGAGAAAGAGAGAGAGAGAGCACCAAAGAGCGATGTCCAGCACAAGCGCGAACTCTTGGCAACTTGCCGGCCGAAAGATGCTCCAGGGCACAGGAAGGAGTGAGGAAACCTCGCGCTTCGCGGCGTTCCATCGTTCCCGGGGAGCGAATATGAAGAAGAAGGAGTTGTTGGGGGATCGCGGAAAGAAAAGAAAACGATCGCATCACACACACACACACACACACACACACACTGACTCGCACATCGCATATGCCCGGGACCGGGAAGCATAAATTCGCCCATACCTCTCGTGCTCTCTCCAGTCCGGGGGCTGCTGCTGTTGGAGTTTTGCGGCCACGAAAGGGCAACCGAAGTCGTACCACATTGGCCCCGTGGTGCCAATGGCGGGGCGGGCCGGCGGTGAGATGAGACCCACGCGAAGAGGATCCCCGCCGGGAGGAGAGGGCGCTAGGCATTAAAGAAAATGAAAGATTTCGAAAAGCGCAGATCCAGTTTTTTGCCTCCACAGAGGCTGCTGGCGCGCTCCCGCATCCCGATTTCCAGTTTTCGATAGTCCTGCTGCTGCTGCTGGTGGTGGTGGTGGTGGTGGTGCATCTCCCTGTCCCGCCACCCACTCCGCCCAGCCACCGCAGACCGCAAAACTGCAGCACGGCATGCGATGCAACGGCGATAACATTCACTGCAAGCACGGCGACCGGCGCAATGGGGCGCACTTGCAATCGACGAGGACACCGAGACGGCCGAACGACCGGTTCTTGGTCGCGGCTCTCGCACACACACACACACACACGCGCGCGCGCGCGCTCTTTGAGGCGGCACTTTATTGAATTTTGTTGCTCTCCAGAACCAAACCAGGATGATGATGACTACTATGGCCACCACCAGCTGCCGCTTCTCGAACGTTCGGCTCGAAAGGGGGGGGAAGCTTATCACTCCAGGGACTCCAATTAGCATACCACACCCTCCCTTTCTTGTCGTTGTGCCGGTGCCACCACGGAGACATACCCGAAAAGGCATTCTGGATCATTCGGAGTTCAGCGACCAACCAGCCAGCGGACGACATTCCACCAGCGAACGACAGGCGTCCTGGCGCAGTCCGAGACCGGTTTTTGGTCCGTCCGTCCGTCCATCGGTGGCGATGATCGTGCGAAGATGGATCCTCCGAAGTTCTCGATCGCGCGCGCGCGGTCAAGAGAGGGGGGAAAGGAGGCGCGAACTTGACATACGATCGCGCGCCCGGGCACCTTTTCGGGCGAATGAATTTCGCAATCTCGAATTGGCGCGTCCCGAACTCAAAATGTAGATCGTAGATCTCCGACCGCGACTTCCGGTACGCCTCTCCAAAAAAAAAAACGTCTTAAGACAAAAAGCAGAGAGTGAGAGAGAGAGAGAGAAGGAAGTGCCCGGAGTGGACCGTTTTTGGGGCATCTACTGGCGGTTCGCGTCTAGAATCGCTTCCCGGAAGAGCGATGAGCCCGCAGAGTCCGAACCATAAACATGGCGGGGGGAAGGAGGCCCGCTAACAAGCATTTGTTGGCGGTTGTGGCCACAGTTGTCTATTAATCCACTACGGGCCTCACGAAAGGTTGGTGTGAGGATCGCAGAAGCCATTCTCATCGCCCGTCTGGTGGTGGCTCGTATGTTGTGTGTTTGTGGAGGTCAAGCTGCTGGTCAAGCTGCTGGTCAGGGGGCTCCACCGGATGGCCAGAGTATGCAATGCGTCATCTCGAGCCAGTCCACGAGGTTGCTTCTGCTTCTGCTGCTCTCTCTCTCGCTCTCTTTCGTTGGCACTTGGCACCTTGGCACCGCAAAAGTAACGGACCGCGGCATCATTTGCATACGTCGTGTGGTCCACCTAAGTGCCATATAATGTGTGTGTGTGTTTGAGCACCATCCTGTGCGAAACTCATCCCAATCATCACCATCGTCGTCGTCAGCCTCAGCATCATCATCACATTCCATCTCTACGCGAAGAACATGTTTTTCGCTTCCAGCATCGAACATGAGTACATAAACTGTGGGGAAGGATGGGGGCCACAGGGTCGTGGTATGGATCATAAAAACCTTTTTTTATGTACGTGTGTGTGTGTGTGCCAGTCTATCCGGAGTGCCCGAAGTGTAGCGTTTCAGATATCATTTCGTATGCGTGCGCGCTCCGCAATTCGTCGGTTTTCGATGAGACGATGAGATAACGACATCGAGCGATGCTTTCGTGTGACGGAAGCCTCTAATTGGGAGGAAGATCGAGCTACTAAGGGGTGGTAAGCTACCGAAAGATCAACCAACCAAATGGGACGACTGATCATCGCGATCGTAAAGCAAATGTCGTCTCCCTCCCCGGATAAGAAGTGAAATGGTTCGCTCAGCACCCCCCTGGGGCGGGCCTGGCTTCTTCACTTGCACACACACACACACACACACACCTCTGCGTCTCTGCGACACCAATCTAATTACTTTTCCCATAGACCTCCCACCGAACGATCGTGAACCGGGTCCAAGACTTTCCCCCATTTTGCGTTCCTCAAAAGCCAACACAACAGCATAAAACAAAGCCAAATCGGGGGGTATTGGGGAGGGCTGAGAGGAGAGTGGTTCGTGGCCACGCATGTCCTCTCCTCCCCCCCCTCCCCCCGCCCCTAGTTCCTGGTTTCATCGAAAATTACTTTTTTATCACCCAATTCACGCGCACTTTTCTTCGCACTTTCCCGAATTCGTCACGCAATTGGCGGCTGGCCGCCGCGACGTGGTGATGGTGGTGCTGGTTGTGGGTTTCCCACCAGCTTTTCACACTTCTGGTACCACACGCGGTGTGTGTGTGTGGTTGCAGAGAAGGGACCGACGGTGGCTGGCGGGGACAATGTGCGAAACTTAATTTAATTACCATTTTATATGCTCCCAGCAGCCAGCAGCGGCACATCGAGGCCATCGAAAAGACTGCCACGGCTTACCGACGCGGCAGGCGACGAAACCCCCTTTTCGGTGGGGTTTTTGGGGGGAAGGCGGTAGTAACCTTGTACCAACCTTGATGGATTCTTCAAACATTTCTCACTTTTGTTCCCAAAGCACCAGACACCAGGGTGGTAAGGGCAGAGGCAGGCAAATGAGCGACGAGCGATCGACGACGAGCGGTGAAAGTGTGGAAAATCTCATTAGATGCTGCAAGTTTTTCGGGGGAACCGGGCGATCCGTCACCATCTCGGATCTAGATATGGGTGCCCGAAAGAAGAAGGCAATGGATCCAAAGATTTTCCCGCCAAGATACTGGCACCCCGTACCAGTCGCCACGACGCCAACTACAATGGAGCGACGCTTAGGGATCACCTGTCTCAAAAAAGGGCGCAAGTGATCTGTTTTCTCTCACACATACATCGCGGAACCGCGAACCTGATCGTCGCGATGATTTCGTCGAGTTTTCCCGAGGAAAACCTGCCCGTGCCGAGTTCATTTGTCAACGTCACTAGCGTCATTCACACGGCATACGGCATTGAAGGTAAAAGGAAAAAGGGAAAACGTGGAACGCGATTTTTCTGAACTGAGGAAAACTGATTGCACGTCTGATCGTGTTCGTCTTTTGAGGATAGCAAGACACACCAGAAGCTCTCTCTCTCTCTCTCTCTCTCTCTCTCTCTCTCTCTCTCTCTCTCTCTGTCTTGCTCGCTCTCTGCACGTTTGCCAATTTGCTGACGTTTCCCATTCTGGAAAGTGGGTTAATGGTTAATGTTCTGGTTGTGCTACTATTTGTTGTTGCTGCAGATGCTGCTGCTGCTACCGATCGTAATCGTATTGGTGGTGGTCCTGGTGACAACAATTCTTTAACGAGCATTTCTTCTCATAAAAGATTGCTGTTGTTGCTACCAGCTTGTGCGCACACACCAATAAACCGGGCCCAAGTGCGAAGGTTAACCACTCTCGTCGTCGTCGCCGTCGTCGTCATTGTCGTCACCAAACAATTAACTTGCGGGCAATGCGTGTTTCCACCGATGGACCGATCAAAAGAAAAGGGAACACTCTCCCCCAAAGGGGGCAGTGGGGAAGGGCAACGCAACAATTTACCTACGATGAAATCGATTATCTTACAAGGTCATCGAGGTGCTGCGAAAAGTGCAACAGCAACCTCCACCTCCCTCCATTTGATCCATGCTCAAGCAGCAACTCCCAAGGGCAGATGGGCATAGAATGGGATGGCAGTGGAGTAGCGGAGGGGGGAGAGACCAACCTTTGAAGCCGAACCGCCATTTAATTAGCCGCAACCGACTGGCCAGACAGCCAGCCAGCCAGCCAGACAGCTTATAAAATGGTAAACCAAGCCCTTCTATTAACCATACACATACCACAACCATACACGCAAACACAGCCTACTGGGATGGTGACAGTTAATCAAAGTGCGCAAAAGCCGCAACGCAAAATGGTTGCCGTTTCGGCGGTGTCCAGTTGACCACCAAACCGACCGACCGAGGGATTAGCATATGAATGAGTCCGCGGCGACGCTGACGCACCCGAGGGCCCATTGCATGGCGTATAAGGTGTTAATGGATGGGATTGGCTGTCGACCGTTTGTCAGCTACAAGCCCATTTATTGACCCCCAATAATCAGAGCAAACCCTTTTGGCCCGGACTCGTAGTATGACCGCTTATATCATTTTGTCGGCGACGCACGATTGTTCTAAAGACTCGATCGCTCGTTCGCTCGCTCGCTGGTCTGCTTTGCTTCCGCCAGTTACAATGATGTCACAGCACAGCCAGCGGTGCCAGTCTGTTTTGCATCTTGCAACACGATCGCACCGCACTTTCAATTTATTAGCCAGACCAGAGGGCAGAGAGGCTCTCTTACTTATCGTTGCTAGTGTGATTAGCGCAGTCCCCGGTGCCCATTAGCCTCTCTCTCTCGGTCTCTCTCTCGGTGCGATGATTAGTTTGTCATAATTTATCAAATCATACAACCTTGCGGCACAATCACATCACCACATCTGGTTGGTATGCAAATCATGGCATCAAGGCAGCCTTCGAACGATCATCAACATCGAGGCGCCTCAAATTATGGCGGCGAGCGATGCTTTTCAATATTCATCCGGCTGTTGTTGTTGATGTGTTGCGCTGCAGCTGCTACACTTTGCGGCCGGAATAACGAGGATCCAGTGTGGCGGTCAATCCGCCCCGGGAGGAGGTCAATCAACCATTAATGGGCTCCGGCCTCGGTGACTGGTGGTGTAGTGTAATCGATGGCTCGGTTATCAGAAAAACCGATAAAAATATGTTCATGTAAATGAGAAGGAATCACGCTCGATATTAGCTTTCCCATATTTCAAATAACTGCCCCCGTGGGGAACAATCCAGGATAGTTTATCTTAAGATGCCCCCCGGGGAACACCCTTCCAATCGATAACGATTTTTCTTGATTCTTTTCCGATAAAAAATGAAAAAAATCATGACATTTGACATTTCTTTTTCCTTTTTTTGGAAAATTGAACTCAACGCGGCGTCACCTCCGGCTCAGTTCTTTAATAGCACCCTTTCCACTGGAATCTGGGCTTCGACGTATCTCCCTTCTCAGCACATTTTGATCCATCTGGTCCATTCCGCAATCCACCCCTCCTGGTGCGCAAGGGAGAGATGCTGCCGGAAGACGTCCGCCTTTTCTGGTGGACGTGTTCTGTCACGTGCGTCACGGGCGCACCCATACTCCCGTCACGCCAAATTAGGCATTCAGCGGGCGTGTGACTCATATTTTCCCAAAATAAAAAGAAAAAAACATAAATGGCTCCCGGGCGCCAGCAGCATACGCGTTAAAGTCGCACTTTGCCTTGACAACCACCAAAGAGGGCCTGGAACATCCCTTCTTCTAATACACACACTGCTTGCTTAGTTCCGCTGCTTTAATGGTGGATTCCCTAAAACGGGCTTCCAATATACGGTCCGGATACGGTCACAGCCGTTGTGTGCCGTGAGTTCGCTGCTAAGTCGACTCCCTGAGCAACAAACAACCTTTCTGGTGAGCACACTGTTGTTGTGCACATCGATTCTAATTCGGTAAAGTGCGCACCACCCGAAACGTGGTATTTCCTTATCGAAATCGCGTCAACCACGATGCCCTGGCGCTCGATAATCGATGATGATGATAATCAGCTAATTGTCTATTCGCAACCGGATGGCGGATGATACCGGAATATTTAAACTAACCAAAAGAAAGGAAATGCTAATTCGTGCGCACACACACACACACACACACACTTCCGCTGTGCACAGTTGATTCCCTCGACTACGGGGGAATCGTTTTAATTATCATCAACGCCATCGGGAAGGAGGCTCGTTAATGTTCGCTCAAGACAAGGCGGCACGAACCGAAAATCATAATTGCATTATGATCCTGGCCGTCCATTTTGAGGTGTAGTTACGGCGCACCGACAACGATTCAAACGATGTGGCCATAAACGGTGTGGCTCGCGCATTGACTGCGTTACAGTTCTTCACGCACAACAACGAGTTGAGTAATAATAATGCCATCATTTGATGTGGCCACGAATCATCGCATCGTGCAAAGTGCGTGCGTCTCGTGTGTTCGAGCATTTTCCGTTTTTTTCGGTAGCTGGGGACCGGGGAAGGAACAATCAGTTCTCGTGCAAGGTGTAGGGGTAGATGAAACGAGAGTGATAAAATGTGAAAAACTGTGTGAGCTGAGGTGAGTAGGATTGATTGATGGACGCGATGGCGCAGTGCCACCTCTCGCGGTGGCCGGCACCCGGAAGAATCACCCGTTGATCCGATCCGCAGCACCGCATGCATGCAGCTTCCGTGGCGTGCGAGATGCTAATGAGCGAAGCATAACCCGTTTTTTTTGTACCCATCTATGCGATGCGACGGTGTGCAGATGAGCAAACAATGGGTCACCGCTACTCTCACTGTTTGCTTGCTTGCTTGCTGTGTGTGTGTGTGTGGAGAGCGTTATGTAGAGCGAAACGTCTCTCCCTCCCTCCGACCGGTCGACCTAAACCCTAAACCCCTTAAGGTATTGTTGCACCTTCAAAAGCACACGACTCCTGCTGCCCGAAAGAAAGGCGGAAGAAAGAGCATAAGCCAGCATCAGAAAGTGGATCAATGAGATACAAAGTCGTGCTCGTGTGTGTGTCTCTCTCTGTGTGTGAGAAGCCCAATCGAGTACCGGATGAAAATGAAAATTCTCCAAAACAATTGAACCCACGACGGCGGCGGCGGCGCTGTCTCATCGCGGCCTTCGCAAAAACTGTCATTTTGGATGTCAGGAAACGGATTTGAAAACACACACACACACACACACACACACGCCTTTCGGTGACACACTTTCTAAGCTACAGCTTCAGCAGCATCTTTCACGATCGAAGGATGCGTTGTGCGAAGCGTTTTTCCCAGTTTTCGAATCCGCAAATATTTGCGACACGCAAGCGTGACCTTAACGTGTCGTTGTCGTTGTCACTAAGACGCCTGGCCACTGGCTCCATTCTTTGTGGCCTGTGTTCCCATCCTCTCCAGGCAGATGGCTGTGCGGTGTGCGTGCCAGTCACACGACAAAATGGCGGCAACATTAGAAAAAAAAGAGATAGTGAGAGTATCGAGCATGGCGATGCATAATTGCGAACCGAGAAGCGCCCAAGCAACAGGCCAGCCAGCCAGCCAGTCAGGAAAAAAGGGAAGAAGAAGATGCGGCCAGCACCAGGCAATGGAGCCAGCAGTTGGTAGTCACGCACGCGGAGCTCGTTGCTTCTTTTGCTCCTAAACTTTATGATTATGAAGCCAGCCGTAAAGGCACCGTACCGCCGAGCAGCATAATTGGCTGCCGTGGCCGGTGGGATCAGGCTCCGTGCGGGCCATCGCGTCATCGCTGCATGCGGTCGTTAGCGTAGTGGACATCCCAGCATAAACTGGCCACCACCACCATCGCGCTGCTCTTGCAACCGTCTTGCAGCGCGATAAATCAATTCGGATTCGACTCGCGTGTAACGAGTCACCGGCACAACCTCAGCGCTGGTTTTCCCCCGTTGTGATCCAGTGCAGTCCCGGTGCACACAGTATCTGCACCGTGTGTCATTGACATTGTTTCGCTTCGCGAGAAAACGAGAGAGAAAAGTGTATTCTACGGCAGCACTTTTGCTGGTTGCCGTTTCGGATTTACTTGGAAGAACACTTCTGCACGCCACTCATGCTGCTGCTTCTGCTTCTGCTGTCCCGGAGTGTTAAGAGAGCGTTGACCCAGTCGCGCAACCGCTACCGTACAAGTGTTGAGCACCGCCAAAACGCATGAACCAACTTTCTCATGAAAATCCCTCCCCTTGAGAACACTCCCACCAAACGGTATTTACTCCGGAACGGTCGTGGCAGACTGTTTGGTCACTTATTATTATTTGGCCCACAATCGAGTTGAACCGAGCTCGAACCTAACATTCCCATAAATCACGCACTAAATGGTTCACCAACACAATCGGGTTTCATCCCATCGACCCCAAGAAAAAGAGACAGCCAGACCAGGGAGTTTGCTAATGGAACGTGGCATCACGTTTAAACAACCAAATATCGCCCCCTGCGGCGTCGAGGAGGGGCTGGGGACCACCTACCACCGAAAATGGAAAATTGGAAAAGACACTCACTATCGCCCCTATTTGGCTTCTCTTTATTTTATTGGAACCTTATTAGCACTTGATCAACAAGCTGGTGGAGGTAACAGTGAGTGGGAAAGGCGGTTGAAATTAATTCTCCCTAAAGGGCCCCATCTTCGTGGTCACAAACAAGAAGGGCAGAAGCCGCCAGCCATTAGGAAGCGCTGGTTTGTGTTTTTTTTTATTGGATTGACAGACACACATACGCACACACACACCCTTCGGAAGGGGTGCGCCAGTGAAAGTGCCCACTTGACAACCTGAAGCTTACCGAGAAGCCAGTTAGGGTCAGCTGCATCTACCTTCGGAGCTCTCTTTCTTCTGTCTCAAAATGCCGTGAAAGATCCACTGGAACACAACAAATTAGGCTGCTTAATTTGGCGGTCCAAAGATTTATCGATCGATCGCTTTCGTGGACTGGACATCGTCTGGAACTGGAGCGGAAGAGCGGACCCCGTTCTCCGCATAACCCTCTTGGAACGCTTGTGTTTTCCTAAATCAAATTTGTAGCACCCTAAACGCACTGCATACGATCCGATCCACTAAACGCAGCGCCGATCACGTCGCAAAAAGCTGTTAAGGGTCCAAAAAAGGCTCATTTTTGACGATTTTTCGTGAAGAAACCATCACACTTTATTTTTTCAAGTGAATGTCATATTAAACTATAACTTTTCAAGAATATTTGGTTCTATTTTGGAGAAGTATTGATCAAAACTACGTTCATGGCATCCGATCTAGAAAGGCGAGTTTGCAAAAATGTACTGTTTGCGGTACCCCTCGTAACCATCGTGCTGGGTCATCAGAAATATACAAATCAATATTCTTTTGTTAGATTATAAGTTTATCCAGGTAGCCCAGTCGAGTTTTTGTGAAATGTCCCATTTTTCGATTTTGGGCAGATTTTTAAAGTTGAAAAAGTGATGCTTTTTTCGATGTTGCCTCGAAAAACGAGTTTTACATAAGTAAAGAAATTATTTTTAAAAAAAGTATCAACAATTTTTATAAAAACTCGAAGGGGCTACTTGGCAAATAGTGTACGGATTAAGTGTTCAAAATTTCAAATCAATCGGCCCAGTAGGTGTTATGCTACGATGAGCAAACGCGATTCAAAATAACGGAATCCATTGAGCCTTGTGTGAAACTCTGTTTTTCGAAAATCTATATTTTTGTCAGTTTTGCTTCGATTGATCCCAAAATGTTACACAATACTCTTGAAAGGATAAGAACTCATAAAAAAATGCGAAGAAATAAAATATAATACCAAAGCCTTAAAAGATCGATACAACTTCCCCCAAGACCCGTAACATAATCGGCACCTGGCTAACCCACCTGAGTGCCGGCGCTCTTGATGTCTTTTGTCGTCGACGTCGTCGTCATCGGTCGATCGTTGATTGAAGGAGCTGTTAAACAATGACCTAGCAGGACCATGACCAAGCTGGTGGCCTTTCCATTTTTACCAACGCTCCAGCCTCGTCGCTCGAGAGCTTCTGTGGTAGCCGCCACTCCATCCATCAGGCGAACTCCTCGAACCTCACTTTGCGTGCGTGAACCCCCATTCTAGCCCATACACGAACACGAACGATGACTCCTTGACATGCGTTGTTATGCAAATCGGGTCAAGTCGGTCAGTCAGTAGCACTGGCACCGGCAGCACCAGCAGCTAGCGTGAAGCATTAAAGGTGAGTGCCGAGCATAGTGCACCGGGTTTCGGTCCTCGCATTATGATCGGCATCACCTTCTTTGTAAATTCCATCCATTGAGAGCTGTCGCGACGATGCTCTGGACGAAGGACTCTCTATTGTGTTTTTTTGTTCGAAAACAGACTTCCAACGACCACCAGGGGCCTTCACATAAAGCACCGTCCAGTGGATCGTCTAGTAGTAGTTTCATTAAATCCGTTCCCTGTACACCCTCCCTCTCATCCCATCCCGTGTTTTCGTCACTGAAGTCGCCGCCAAAAAATTATGTGCCACGCGGTTGCATAATTTTTTGCATTTTGATTTCATTTCATTTTTTGGGGTAGTTTGTTCGCGGCGCTTAAAAAACACACTCTTTTCTCACACGCCCGGCCGTAAGCCATTGAGGCCGAACAGTCGCGACATCGACAGTCGGCGCAAGACACTCTCGATTAGGCGATCGCGCGAATTTCGCGATGAAATTGCACGCGACGAGAGAAAGATGGTTGGAATGAGGAAAAAGGGGGGGGGGCACGAGATTGAAGACGTTTTAATCGGTTTCGCATCGGGGTGTCTAGGCGGGAGGAAGAGAGAGAGAGAGAGCAAGAAAGAGAGCACACCCGAGAGAGTGAGAAACAAGAGATGATCGTCACACACTAAGCGCCCTCCTGCGCTTTGCGTCATCCATGAGGGTGAGCGCGTGGCAGCACTTCCTTTCGCCCCTCGGCGACGTGTTACACAACGCACACACACACACACACACACACACTCTGGTAGCTCACCGTCCCACCCACCCACTAACTCCAACGAATGCACAACGTCTCTTAAATGCTATAAAAATCGGATTCCAGTCCGAAATGGATGCCGCGAGACATTCGAATGCGACACGTGGACGTGGTGCAACTGTAACGTGGTGCAATTGGACCCCAAAAAAACAAACCGACCTTCCGAGTCCGGGTCCATGGGCATCGCATTTCACTGGACTGGACCGCAGAGTCTAGACTACTGTCCCATTGTCGTGGCCATTCTCCGGGTGTCTCCGGTGTCTTTTGCCGGTTGGAACGGAGCGCCAAAGTGCACTTATCCAACCCACCATATCCCTCATCATGGTCGTCGTCGCCGTCATCATCATCTTCAGCGTTCACTTCTCTCTCTCTCTCTCTCTCTCTCTCTCTCTCTCTCTCTCTCTCTGTCGGGGCGCGCGCGGTGCGGAAGATGCGTCGGACGACACGGCGGGAAGAAAGCCGTAAATCGATCATAATCTTCCTCATAATCATCATTACGAAAGCGGCTCCGTGAGTGTGTGCGCGAGACCGAGACCGAGACCAAGCGGCGTGCGTGCGAACCCGGGCACCGACCACGCCACGGCCGCCGCCACCGACGCCGCAAAACCATTTTCCGTTTGCTGATCGTTCGTTTCCTCCTTTGGCGGTTGCTTGCTTGCCAGGAAGCATAAAGGTCTGAGAATGTTCGGTTGGATTCGTGGTGGCGAAGGTGTGTCAGCTGGCTGCACCTCTATGAGCCCGGCCATTGATTGGCTTAAAAGATGGTGAAAGAGAGAGACGATCATCGCAAGATCATCGCTATAGAGCTTTCCTCAGTTTAACTCGTGTTGGATGGCGCTTCTCTTGTCCAAAAAAATAAAAAACCAAGCGGTTTTGCTAATGAAATGCACATTAATGTGATCCCAAGCTGGCTAACTTTTTTTTTCCCCTCCCTTTTACGCGTGACCTATCCGCTATCTCTAATCAACGCGTACGCGCGATGGGAGAAGCAAATGAAAAAAAAAACAGATTTGGGAGAAAATCCCTCTTTTGATTTCCATTTTCACCATTTTTTTCTCCCCCCCGGATCGCACCTGACGGTCTGATCCGTGTCGTTAATGAGGGCGCGTCCCGCTCCCGGACAAAAACGTAGATCTAAATTTCATGAAATCAGACCCTCAGCATCAGCATCAACGAGGATCCCCAAAAAAAAAAACCACAAAAAGGAGCGCGCGCGCCTCGATTAATCCCCATTTGCGGTGCGTACCCTCGATGTAGATCAACCTTCCACTAACCAGCGAGAGGGGGGTCGTCAATCACAACACTAATTGTCCAATAATGGACCCTCCTCAAAATTGCAACGGACAACAACAACGGACACAACAATACAAGACTCTGGGTTGGGGATGAAGGTTGATCGAATGGCCGATCGACGCACAGGCGCACCGGAATTCCGGCACACAGGATTACGCCATTTTCGAAAGGGGGTAGGTTGTGTTTGGTCACCGAACGGTCACCGCGGGGGGGTCCGGGCCACCAAATTGTCCGGTTCCTCCTACTGCGACTGCGATCGATCCCGGGGCGCGCTTTTTTGGGGTGGAAATTATTATTTTTTTCCTCTTTTACTGAAGGAAGAAAGGGCAACAGAGAGAGAGAAAGGGAAGGAAGGAGCAAGGGCGACTTCATCATTTCCATTCACTCCGACGGGTGAGGGGGGAAGGACCGATTGCCTGAGCTGAGGCTAATTTAGTCATCAACGCTGCTGGCTGCGGCCGATCGGTCGGCGACCATTTCATTTCTGCGGTTTTTTTTTGTTTGGCGAAAGTACCGCGAAAGATCGCGATCGCCATGTGATCGTACCACGGAGTAGTATAGGGGAGGGTGCTTCATCCCCTTCAATCGGTCAGATTCGGCTGTCATCATAATCATCATCATCGTCGTCGTAGTCGTAGTCGTCATCATAACTTTCCTTACCGGCCACTCGATCGTTCGGATACTAATCCCGCGCACGATCGTTTTACGATTCACACATTCACACATTCTGTCACCAACAAAAAAAGGACACGGCCACTGGCCCTCAACCCACACAGAGGCGATGTGCGAGAAGCTATAAATGGATTTGCAAATCAGCTTTACGGCCGTTCGAACAAATCGAACCTCAGGGAATGAATCTCAATCCTCAACACACAAACGACCGACCTGTCGGTGGCCTCCCCGAAAAGCTCTAAGCTTTAACACGCTTAAAAGGGAATTACGCCTTCTTCAACCATTCAACCTGACGCTTCTTGACGCGGTGCATCGTGGATCGTGTATGGTGCTTTAATTCCCCCGCGATTTTCCTCTTTTAATTGAAATCCGGAACACCGCTTCCGGTCACGACAACAGCGACAGACGCACGCACCGAGCCGATAGCACGAGCCTCGACGGCGGACGTCGCTCCAGTGACCTTCTTCTTCTGGCCGGCGAAACGAATTCCAAGCCATCCTCTGGCTCGGCGAGCAGGATGAACGGGTATTAATGGCCATGCGACCTCGCACGGGCGACAGACGATTTATTTTCGACAGTTTTTTTTCCCCGGCCCGAAAAAAGGCCAAAAAATGACATTGGCACCAGGATGGGGGTTTTTTTTTCAATCTCTTTTTTCGGGACGGGGACGCTGATGATGATGATTCACGATCACGATCGGACACTTCATACATTCGCACGCCGTAACGGCCGCAAGTCTCTTGTTTCGGAGTGGAGACGACGAACCCGCGACGATCGCGCCCTCTCTGGCGGCGGCTTCCTTTGGCCTTTGGATGATGAATGTCAAACATAATCGTAGTCGTCGTCGTCGTCGTCGTTGGTGTCGACGTTTCGTTTCGGTCACCCTTTT
This sequence comes from Anopheles darlingi, assembly GCF_943734745.1. Lineage (NCBI taxonomy): Eukaryota > Metazoa > Arthropoda > Insecta > Diptera > Culicidae > Anopheles > Anopheles darlingi. Next base: position 45,777,159 of record NC_064875.1, on the reverse strand, counting down.
GGGCCACCCGTTTGGGGATATTTTCCCACAGAAAACCTCACAAAGCAAATCCCTTCCGAGGGAAGATTCTCCCTCCGGTGGTGGGCAATTGAATATTAACCGGCGGTCGACCGGCTTTGGCACATCGTTTTGGGGTCGAGCAAAACGATCGATGACACTCTGCTGGCACTCCATTCTACCGATGAAGAAGAAGCGAGAAAAGTGAATTGACCTCGCTTGCGGGGTTCGTCGTCTGTTCCGTCACCTCGTATCGGATCCCGACACGGCACAATGTTGCGATCAGTCGCGATCACTTTCTATGTTTTCTCTCGTACCGTTTAGGTTCCCTCGACCCTAAGGGGGGGAACGATCGATCGTAGCCCTTGGAGCGGTGTCATATTTCGTCTGCATCGATCGAGCCAGCACTTAAAGCAATCCGCCAAGGAGTCTGGGGGACACTCTTCTTTAATCTGGCACCGGTCTGCTTTCACACCGGCTCACTGGCGCACTTTTTTTTTCAGTTGCGCTGGTGCAACAACAACAACAACATAGATCATCGTAAGATGATATCCATTTTGATATTTTTCGATTTTTTGTCGCTGGTGCGGCCGTTTTTACTCCACCGTCGACCACATCTTGAGATGTGGGAACGTTAGGTAATGTTGCAAAAGAGTGTCTCCATCGCTTGGTCTGCCTCCTCCTACTCGCTCGTATTCCTCTCTCTTCAGATCATTACGGGGCTTCTTCAGACCGACTATTTGGTGCGATTTCCAGAAATAACGAATTCCACCATAAGCGATTCCCTTTCGTCCAGCGCTCCAGCAGCGATCACTCTCCACCGGCTCACGTGTTCCCTCCTCTCTCTCTCTCTGTCCCAAAAAAATGGCCGAGGCCAAACCTTTTGCTCGCGCACACACTAATAACAATCATTATCGTCCTGCCAAATGGGGACAATGTGGTGCGCCTTCGCCTTTCAGTAAATGATTTTTGCGACATTCACGCACACACACACGCGCACACATGCTGGCACGATATTTGCCCTTTGAGCATTACCGCGAGGTAACTCGTTCGCGAGAAAGCATCTCGGGCGCGTAAACAGCGCCCCAAAGAAGAAGCCAGGACGCGTCCCGTCCTCCATCATCATCATCTTCATGAGTGATAGCTGCCTACCCTCAACATTGCCCTTTCGGCGGGCCACAAGATGACGGTGGTTTCACTTGCCACGCGGGGCGCAGATCAGGTTGGAGTTGGCGTAAATTGCAAACCATCGGCGGCCACCGTCACAATCCCCTATTCCCGTGTAATGGTACTGGGCGTCCGAGGGCCTTATTAAGGCGCATCACGCACCAAGCCAGAAGGTGGCTTCTCCAGAAGCTCCAGGAGCAAGCGACCACCGCGTGATGACCACCACTTTCCAAAGGTGAAGGTGGATCCATCGATCGATCGATCGAGCGGCCGCGTAACGAGCACACAAACACAAACAGGACCGGGAGTCTGTGGCGTCTAATAAGTGCCCTCTCTTTGCCCTTGCGCAGCGGAGCGACCAACCGACCGATCGCCACGTGTCGGCGAGCGACGAGAAGGAAACCTCCAAACGAACCACGACCATTGCTTTGGGGGGACTTTCTTTGGATCGGGGGGTTGATCGTGGATGGAATGTCGTCGTGCCGTTGCCCTGCGACCCCGACCCGCGATCATGGCGCTTTACCGTCCTGTTCTGTCCTGTGTTTATTTAAATTCCAACGTCCATCCGAACACACACACACAAACCACACGGAGACGGTGGCGCTTAGGGAGCATTAAGCACACCCGTTGGTACAATGTTGGCGCACGACAATCACCGACCGAAGTCATGTCCCGCGGATCGCGATCCCGAAAATGGGATCGCTTTGGTTCCACTTTCGCGGCTGTTTGTTTCTCGCAATTCCTGGTGCGGTCTCGTCACACGTGAGGAGCAGCATTGAGATAAGGAGCCGGAGTTCATGCGCATAAATAAATCATGTTTCACCATAATAAAATTGGGTGGTCGAAAAAATCTTTTCGCATTTTTTATCAAATCCAAATATTTTCTATGTTGGTTAACTATATTTTGACATTATTCGGCTTAAGACATTATTTCTTTCCGTATAGAAATTCCGTGAGCTATCAAAAACTTCCTTACCAAGTTCTCCAAGTTCTTGGCGAGTCATCAAAGATGTGTGCGGTTTAGCGTTGTCCTGATATAAGACAGTGATCTCTCTGTTGATCAGTTCTAGTCGTTTTCCCTCGATTGCTTGTTTCAATCTCATCAGTTGTTGACAGTAAAGAGTAGATGCAACCGTTTGGGCAGGCCAGAGCAACTCATAATGGATGATTCCTATCCAATCCCACCAAAAACACACAGCATAACCTTTTTCGGCATCAATCCTGGCTTTTGCACCATCATCTTTTTTGTACATTATTGTCGTATTTGATCTACTTTTCGACTCCTGTTACCATTTGTTTCATGAATGGTTCGATTTCATTCCGTTTCAGTAAACAATCGTAGATGTTACTTCGAACCAATAAAATTTTCGCAGACAATTCATGCGGTATCCACACATCGATCTTCTTTTTGTAGCCAACCATTTTTAAATGGTCCAAAGCCGGTTGATGATGAATGTTTAGTTCCTTGGCTATGTCATAGCTCGTTATGTGATGGTCTTGGTCAATCTTTTCTAAAATTTTGATCAACTTTTGCAACGATAGGTCGACCAGAGTGGAGTGCAACTTTCTCATCGAAATTTTCAGAACGGAGGCGAGTGAGCCATTGCTGTGCTATACGAACTGGTAGAGCATCGTCCTCGTAAACATTTAAAAAATTGATTGGATGCTTGCGTGGCATTCTTCCCTTGTTTATAAAAGAATTTCAAAAAGTAGCGAATTTCTTCATTATTTTCATACATATCACCCAAAAACGCCCCAGTACTGTATGAGATAATGTAATAAACAACGGTGGAGGTAGACGGCTTCAAAGACACCTATTGCTAAAATACGAAAAGACTTTATCGACGATCCAATAATAATCCATCGAACGCGTCGTCGATCGATTGTCCGGTTCCGCTAACGAATTCTAAACTTTTTTCGATCGCAAATCGAAACGAAACGAAAGGGCTTCAGCTTCCCGTTTGGCAGTTGAAAGAAGTCATCCTCGTATGTTCGAATTCTGGCGAGGGTATCGAACGACCACCCATTACAAACCCCGAACCGGCCATTATGCGACCTGCGATCGCGTTCGCGATTCACGATTTGGTACGCCAGGCCAACACGGGAACACCTCCTCCTGGCCGGCTGGTCGGTTTGGTCGCTCGGGGAGGTTCCACCTCGAGCATGTCACGAGAACGACTGCGGAACGGATGCGAACCAAACATACCATACACACACACACACACATTCAGGGGAGGCCATTTGGGGCCAGTGTGTGTTTGGCGACACACCAACCGACCGGGGCCAACACTACTTCCTGGAGAAAAAGCCCCTCAGGTTTTTGGCGCAGCAACAAGTCGTGACAACTCGGTTTTATCGTGCTCACGAGAGGAGGAAGGGGCAGGTGTCAGGGGGGAGATTGCGGAGAGGAGAAACCATTTTCACCAACCCACCCACCCCGTTGGACCCCTCTTGTACTCCACAGAAAACGCATTTTCAACGGAGCGCCACGATGTGTCCACCGGAGACAGACGTTCGTTCAGTCCACGGCTAGGGTCTAGGAGTAGCCCTTCTTTCAACGAAATCTAATTTTCTCGGCCCCCCTCTTCCTTGGTTGGCCGAAAGCTTCCTGCTCTCGAGAAAGAGAGGAGGAAGGTGGCGTGGTGCGTGGCGAATTCTGGTCCGTTGACCGTTAACCAACAGAGCGCTTTTCCCGCTTGTCGCAAACGCGCATGCGAACGCGTACGTATCGGTCGGTCGTTTTAGGTTGTACGCTTGTTTTGGCGATTGCTGAATTCATTTCACCAAACACTGGACTAGACTGGACTGGAGTGGACTGGATCGGCCACGGTTCACGGGGCTGATGGCATATGACTTGGCGAACGTGGACTACCCTTAGCTGGGTTAGCATAGCACATCCTGTGTGTGTGTATGTAAGGTTTTTCATCATTTTACGACAATCTCCCCCTTGCAATAGCGCGGATGTTTGTTAGTGACTCAGGGAGTTTGGTTTTTGGAACGCGATGCCGCCGGTCACGATTGATACAAAGAAGCTACCGTTACAAAGAGTTAAACAAGTTGGTTAGTTAAAATCAGTAGACTAAAGAGTGAAATTGTCATGAAATGCATTTGGAAATGCTACGCTGTACTTTAAATTAGAAGTATTGATATTTGCTTATCGCTGATCTAATATAAAAAAATGCTTTGGATCCATTAGAGGATATAATATTAAGAAGCATCAAATGATTTATAAAGCAATAGCGATTGGATTGAGACGATCACCTTCTTAAACGATTATTTACCTGGCGCCACAATTGACGAGCGTTCTACGTCCTCTCGTCTTCTCCAATAGTATCCAAATCAATGTCAACTGAGTCTCGCTGTCTGTCAGAAATATCGGAAAAGGTTTTACGGGTTTGGTCTTCGTTTGTTAGGCTCGTACCATTACCAGCCATAGTGTTGGCAACTTCGTGACAAAAGGACTCTCCTGGACTCTTCTGCAACCTTAATTATCCATCAAAAGAGCATCATGTCAAACGGTAGTTTAAAACATTTCAGTCGCTTCAAGAAAATGTACCAGTCTCAGAGGTACACTATTGTGTCCAAAAAGTATGGTGACACGGTATCCCAATTGTCCGCGTAAAGGGATATCTTTGTTTTTGTATTTTTTGTAGGCACCATAAGCTCTGTTATTGATAACCATGAAAAGGCTTACGTCAAAATATTCACTAGTGTTTGAGATACGTAATATTTTTGTGAACTACTAAAAGTGAATTTCATTTTGCCATGTCGACTGTTTTTAAACAAACAATTTGCATTAAAAATATTGGTTTTAGGAAGGTGCTGAAAACTATTCCTAAAGACAACGACGTGTTTCGTTCCTTTTGACGTGTTTCGAAAACTGGAAAATTCGTCGGCATAAGTGCATTGTGTCTGGGGGGGATTGCTTCGATGACAAAAAAATTGATTTGGAAGAACTTTAAATGTATGCATAAGAAATTTTCCAAATAAATCTAATGTCACCTAATTTTTTGGACACAGTAGTATGTGACATACACACTACAGAAGCACTTTCGCCTAGAAAGACCACAATATAATGTTGCCATTAAAAGATACGACCCTCTAATCAAAATGACAAATTCGCTCAAATCATGACGTCATGTTGTCGTCTCTCAAACAAAAACCACAAGGCAGTTGTTAGCACAAAGGCCAATCTCCGAAGTAAATAACACTCCAACTGGACCTCGAAAGACTCCCCGGAACAAGCACCCGCAAAGCAATAATTTAGAACCAAACCCGCTGCCCACCCCTGACGATGGTGACAGCGGCCCTTCCCCAAAAAACGGGGGGAAGGAAACTCGGATGACGATGACGTGGTGAAAGCACTTGCACTCCCTCTCTTCCACTTGGCCACTGTTTGCCAAATCTAAATGGACGAAATGGAAAACCCCGAACGCGCTCCGCATTTACAGCTGATCATACTACTTATCAGACCAGCGGCCAGATTGGATGGAGATTGAGCCCACCCACCCACCCACCCAACAACAACAACTCAACCTTCCCGCTTAAGGTGTCTACACAGTGCGATCAATCGATAACGATCGTTACCCGTTCGTCCTGTTTTGAGCTCCGATCTAAGCTTCCTGGACCCGATCTAAGCGCGTGTGGCCTCTGTTATTTGTGTCCCTAGTCCCCCCGCATTTATCGACATGGCTCTATCGCTGTTATCGCAGCGATCATGCCTAATGCCCTTAATGTGCGGCTGTTGTTGTTGTCCACATCGAGTGGTTGTTGAAAGACCGACACTTATTTTGGGGTTTATCGGCGTGGGTGGGCGCGTGCTTCGGTCCTATCTTCTCGGCCAACATCGCACGCTTCAGCTCTCGGGATCTCACCAAATGCAGACCAGCGTCGTGGCGTGGAGTCCCCGCTGACCATGTTTATCACTATAATTTATCCCACAACCCACAAGCCCCAAGTTGGGAGAACTCTTTGTCTCGCTTTTCTATTTCTATTGCGTCTCTCTCTTTCTCTATCGCACGAACTCACCCGTGTGAACACACACAAGCTCGATCAAATTGGTGCAAAGAAATGGAGGAAAGTGAAGGTTTTTTGGGATAAGAGGGGCCGGGCTTGAACCGAAACCAAGAAACCGTCTGCTACCACCGATGCTGTTGCTGCTGATGGCGCAGTTCGGACCTTTCGCTGCCACCTTTACGCCTCCAGATTGCCTCCAGCCTCCGGTAATTTACTGACCGTAAACCACCACCACCGCCATCATCATCTCACGACCAGCACCAGCAGCAGCAGCAGCAGCAGCCGCAGCTCACGGATGGTGCAGTGGAGTAAATGAAGTAATCAGAAAATGTGATTTTGGGGCCTGTTTACATCACCGCGCGCGCGCCTCAGGCCCTGCTCCTCCCACCTGGTGTTCATCCCTTGCCCGTGGGCCTTTGTGTGGCCGTTCGGAAAAACGGCAATTGTTTCCTATTGTTTTTCTTCTTCTCTTCTCCTTTTTCTCTGCCATTTTTTTTTGTTTTCATCTCACCGTCTGTACCGCCCTTTTCCCCGGGTGGAATGGTTGGCTTTTGGGTTTTACCGGATTCTTCACTCGGCAGGCTCGAAGCCAGCCAGTTTCCTCCATGTCACAATAAGCCTTTTCCCAGCCCCCCGCGTATACTCTGCTTTGTTGCGCGAGTGTACAGCACTGTGGCCACGGCTCTTCGTTTCACCTTTCGTTTCGTGCCATTTGTGATCCCCAATTCTGACTCTTTAATTAGCCATACAGTTCGTTGCTGTCACAGTTGTTCTCACCTAAATCGTTTTCCATCCATTTTCTCTTCCCCTTTTCACAGGAGGGAAAACTATTGGCACAAATGGTACCAGCAGCGACCGAAGGAGCGACCTGACGAAGGAGCGACACACTCGGACAACGGTCCGGACGCAACGAAGCGCCCTACAGGTAAAACCCTCCACAACGGGCCATTGACCATTTTGCCTATAAAAGTAAATTAAAATTTATGGCACCCGGCAGCCCCGGGAGTGATCGAGAAGATCGCGTTATCGCGATCGTACCGTACAAATGGCACACCAGTCAGTCTTGTAGTTACGGCACCGGGGGGTATCGGATTGCAAATGTGGTCCACAGATGGACACAGACGGGTTCGAGGCGAGTCGTCGTCGTGAGGTTGTAATTCTACACTTCTCAGTGTCTTAAAAACCCCAACCCAAAAGCCAATGCCGATCCGTCGGCGAACAGCGGTCGCCACGGCACGCCACGCAAAATGGTCAAACACCGAAAACCGCAAACATCAAAACCGTTGGAGGACTCCGGCGCCCATCGGCGGATGTAACCAATATCTCAATCTTAGCTAATCTCGAGATGAAGGGGCCCAGAAACCGAGCGCGTAGCCCCGGCGAACCCCGGTCCCCGATCGGCTTGGCGGCATGGCGGCGATCTTTTCGAGTTTTTTTTTTTTACTCCGGGAAGCAATTTGTCATGCAATCAATTAATCGTCCCGGACCGCTCTCGGTACACGTTAGGTCCGGTCGACCCAACAGCACCAGCAGGAGAGGATGCAGACGCTTGCGCTAGGAAACCCAACAAACACACACACAAGCGAATACAAATAACACAAATTTAGCCTAATTGACGGAAAAAGAGGTGGAAAGATTGAGTGATCCGTCGTATATCCGATCGTCCGGACTGGGGCGGCGAAGCGGCGATGGAGGGTATCTAACCCCCTCATCGCATCAACATCCACTACGTGACGGCCCCCTTTTTCCGGTTTGGCGGAAGTGCGATCGTTAGGCCTGTTCCAATCTGTTCCGATGAGACCTACCTCCGAAACCAATTCGTTTGTGGTTCGTGGGTCAATGCAAGTTGCACGATGCAAGATTCTGGCTATTACCATCGATACCAGAGTCTGAAGAGGCGGTCCGTTGTGGCTTCAAGTAACTGATCGGTTGCTTCCACACCAAAGGATCGTGGTATCGTGATCGCAGCGCAGCACAACTTTGGCATTCGACAATCGACATTCGACACTCACATCACGCATCAATCGACGACGACGATTGCGATCGCGCGCGATCATTTTGCTCGTTTTTTTTTTTTGTTACTGTTTGCTGTTTGACTTATGCAACCGATCGATCGGAACGATCATCAAACACACACACAAGCGCATGCAAACCCTTGCCCAAAACTGCCCAAAAAACATTAATCAGAATCAAGCTGGTTTGATGAGATGATCGCGTTAGTGTTGACGCTGACGCTGATGACGATCGAGATCAGATCCCGATCGCTATTATACAATACAGTCGGAGCATCCTCCCGTCACGGGGTGGTTGATGATGGGAAGTGGATGTGCGTTTCGGAGTGCGCTCCGGGAGTTCCGATGTTCGCGATGGCGATCGCACGGCGTCGCGCACTTTGGCGCCTCTTTAACGGGCACACTCTCCGTGCGGCGTGCGGATGAGCTAACGGGTTTGATTGATGGGCCAAAATCTCTTTTTTTCCACCTCAAACTCCCCCCTCCCCCCCCCCCCCCGTTTCCGCCTTTACCACCATCATCTCTCTCGATTGATGAAATATCGATCATATCGATCATACCGTGCGCCGCGTCGGTAACCTTTTGCGCCGCAAACGATCGCTAACCACGTATCGGCATCCGGTGGTGGACGCTGTTGTGACGCTTCGCGCAGGGCCCCCAAAAAACCGCACGCCACCGGTAATCAATATCTTTCATTAGGGAATGGTGGTGCTGCCAGAGTGTAAAGGCAACACTCTCGCACCCCTGGGTGCCGGGGCCCTTGGCGGTGCGGTGAACGACTTCCAATCAAGCAGCCGGGCGAGAGATCGAGACCGCGACCGCGAGACGATTGCATCTTCCCGATGAGCCATAACTTTCGATTTTGTTTCATTCAACAACATTCATCGGACCAACACGCAAGCAACTGTCGATCGGTTCCCCTAGCGGTGGTCTAGAGGGCGGGGGTCGTACGCCTAATTATGCTCTAACTCTTCCCTCCTCCCTGCTTCGGCTGTCTTCTGCCTTCTTCCCAAAATAAACACACACACACGCACACACGTAAGCGTGCGCGTCAAACTCTCACTTTCACGGCGCCCAGAAGGGAGGCTGGCTCTGGAAGGAAAGAAGGAACAAGAAGCGGAAGAAGAAGGGGGAAAAAATGTCTAAAAATGGCCAAACCGCACAAACCGAGCCCCCGATATCGTGCGTGGCTTTGGATCGCTTTCGATCGCCCTCGGGCGTTGCCGCTCCAGCGCAGACTCCAAGATTGGTGGCCAGCAGCTGCCGCCGCTGCTGCTGCTGCATGACAGTTGTCGTCGTCGTCGTCGTCGTCTGTGGTGCCGTTTCGGTGCCAAACACAAATCGTATAATTTATGATCGGCTCACAAGGGAAGCATCTCGGGAATATCGGCTCGGGGTGCTTAAGTCGTACCCAACAACAAGAAGGAACAAACCGAAAAAAAAGAAATCCCTTAACCTAATCCAAAATCACTGATCACCGAGCGCCACGAAACCGACAGACGAGTTGGCTAGCTCAGCCACAAACTCGTCTATGGTATGGTATTAACCACCGAAAATCCCTCGATGTTTTTTTGCTGGATGCGATTATCAAAAATGCCCAAGCCTTATGCCGGCTCATGTTTCGATGTTTGGCATCGGAGTATTATTAATCGCTGACATCTGATCAGATGCGATCCAGGCGATCAATCCCCGAACTCTCTTACTAATGTAGCGAAAGCCGCGACGCGACGCAAAGACCACGCGATTACATAAACATTCCAGGGGGGGAGATTTTCTAAATATCATGCGACATACCATTTATGCGCAGGAATAACGCGGATGCGGATGTTAAATGTTTTCCCTTCGATTTTCTTAATGGATTTTTCCAACTAACCTACTACCGAGCCGGCAAGCAAGGGGAACATCCAAAACATCCAAGTCACACTCTCGCCTTCACCGTGGCACCAGATGTGGCCGCAGAACCCACGGCATAAGCATCGAGAACCATCCCCCCGGGCAAAACAATTATCTTCTCGAGCTCGAGCCAGCTTCAAGAATGCGGCTTCCAATTCTATAATTACCTTTCCCAAAAAGACGAATCGAACACGAAACACGAGCGCTAGCGACACGCCAACAACAAGGCGCCTTCCCTTCCCTTCCCCTCTCCCACTCCCGCTGCTCTTTGATTCCGAAACAGATGCACTTCCGTTGCAATCCGTCTGTTGTACCAGGCGAGCGAGCATGCAACCAACATGCACGATGAATCATAAATCAATCTCACACTATAGGCCGTCAGTCGATTGAAGAAGCACTGCTTCAGGGTGTACGACGTTGCGTGGTAGGAAGCAACTGATGCGGTGGCATCATCATCATCCGCATCAGCATCACGCGGACGCGCTGTTTGGCAATAGGGAGCTCCACCAACGACATGCAGAGGGAAGGGATCGCCATTTGCTGCTGCTGCGTTGTGTGCGTCAGCAATTCTTTGTGGCACACTCATTTGGTCCGGCGTGCACGGGGACAACGATGCGTTTCAATTGCAATGGTGTGGGGGGAATTCCCAAACCGCGTCATCATCGTGCCACAAAACCAGTTACCAACAGTACTGACGTCTTTTGGTAGCGAATGTTCGATGGTATTGAAGCTAACAGCATGGAACAGTGAATATTTAACAGCTAATTTTTAATCATTGCAGCGCGCCTAGTGGTTACTTTGCAATTCTGTTGATAGCGTTTTAATCATTGTACACTGTTTATTTAGTGGTAATTTTTTTTGTCAAAATTGATCCCCGCCTTCAAAAGTTATCGCCGATGGAACGTGAAAGGCAAAAAAAAGACTTCATACTCACTATTAAAACTCGATTTGGACGGTTTTTGGAATGGATGGAACACGCGTAAAATGCGTTTAGAAAAAAATGGACTTTGCCAATCAGAGAGGGAATGCTGCAGGAAGGTTTTAGTTCATTTACGGAGATAAATTTGCCCGTAAGATGATGATTTGGCATGGGATGTGAAATAATTGCGACAAATCAAATGTTTTCACCATTGAGGCAACGTTCATTCGAAATTTGTGCAACAAAAGAGTGTCTTCAGAAAAGGATTTTGTTCTTCATTTGTCCACCAACGATCCTGTGTAAGTTTGGCATGATTTAGGTAGCTGTTCTTGGCGAAGGTATGGCGTTATTTTTTTGTATTCAAATAGATCGATTTCATAGGGAAAGCTATCGATTCACCAAAATGACTGGATTTTCGTTCGGATTGATTTCTATTGGACAATTATCACAAGGAAATTTAAAAAGTATATCAGAAAAACAACAAGAGGGCAAATGATGTGACCTACAGTATTGTGCAAACATTTTTGGGTGATGTCAAAGTAAAAGTTAAAAAAGTCATATCAATAAAAAGTCAAGTCAATATTTCTTATTAAAGGCAATAGGAAAACCTACAAAATGACACCTTTTCTTTCCTTTTTACGTCATTTTTTGGCTTAAATACGACCTATTGAGTACGGCCAAATATTAACTGTTCCATGCTTTACTCTGGTACAGAACAGCAGCTTCGAGTAGCGTACAGCAGCCCTTTCGAGTGCAAGGCATCCGGCACCAAGAAGAAACAAATTTTGCTCCATTTGTACATTTCTATTGCGTCAATCGCTTTGAAAGCCCATAAGATAAATCGATGACTACGCAGAGACTGCGACCGCTGCTTTCGAGAATGCGCTGTTCTAGTCCCGATATAATCAACATTTAACCTTTCGAACGAGCCAATCAATCAACAACCGAAACCGAAGCGATCCCAATTTTTCGCAATTCTCGCCGATCGTCTGCAATGCTGCTTTGTCTCGCGGTTTCCGTGAGAACCGACCAAGCCAAGCCAACCAGCACCAGGTCGCGACTTTCAGAAAGTTGTAACCAGGGTTCGTAACTATAGGCGTACCACAAGTACCATCACCAGGAACGCGGTGAACGCGGGCAGACGACAGACCGAGCGTCGAGCGTCATCCTCATTCACAAACGCAAATCACACAAGCAAGTTATGCGGCCCAGCATCGCCCAGACTCGCTTGGCCATCTTGCTCATTACCATACAGATGAGTCCCAGCAGGGCATGTAAAGACAAATGACAAACACACACACGGACGGACGTCACGTTGAAACAAAGCACGACCAAACCGAACGAATGGACTCCGGGTATTTGCATTTTGCACTTTAGCAATCCCGGGCCTATGTCCCCAACACGACAACGAGGCAAACGCAGGAAGTGGCTGCGATGCGATCTTCAACTGTCGTTCCTCTGTGTGTGTGTGTCGCGACCAACAAGAATTATGATTCGACGTGACCGCCGGAGCTTGCTATATCGACGCTCTAACCACTTCCGCTCGTTCGTTCGTTGGCTGCTAGCCGCGAGCTATCCACCGGTGAACTGGCACTGGCCAGGGAGGCCAGGCGCCTCCGGATGCACCGGAACATCGTGTGGAACAACCGTGGACCCCCTCCCCCCCTCTCCTCTGTGATGGTGCCTCGAGGTGAAGGAACTGAGCTGATCGAGAAATTGGGTTACAGTGTCAGTGGATCGTCGTCGTCGACGTCGTCGTGCACAAACAAGATTTGCATTTTCTGTCCAACCGCTGACCAGTGTCCAGAAGCAGAAGAAGAAGAAAAACAAGAGCACCAAGTAACAACGAGTACGTCCGGTCGGTCGCTCGGTTTAACGGATTAACGACGACCACCGTCGCTTAATCGTTGTTGGGTGACAAAAAACTTTCCCAAAACTCCGCTCCGCTTCTGAGCTCGCTAAGACCGTGGTCACCCATTTTATCGCCAAAAAGTGCCGGGGTGCCTTCACAATCCATGGCGATGGCCCAGTTTCGGTTGGCGAGCGCTTTGTTGGATATCCGATCAGATCCGACCTCGCGGACTCGCAAACATTGTATTCGGCACCTCGCGGAGGCGCGGGATGTCAGAACCTGTGACAACCGACAACCGACAACCGACCTTCTCACCCCGCTTTGTGTTCGATCAGGAAACGCAGCACCCGATAGAGAGACACACAGCTGACCGGTGTACTAATAGGAGGTGCACCGAAGTAGTCGCGGAGTCCCCCGCATGATCACGAGATCTGGCATCGATCGGTTGCTGCCAGCCAGTCGGTGGTGGTGCTGGTGTGCTAGTGCACGATCCATTACATAAAACCACTCCACGGTGACGCGCGTACCTGCCGTAGCCGTAAAACTGTCATGGCGGCAGCAGCACGCATGCACGCAGCACGCGTTAATCACACACCACGATCGCCACGACCAGATGACAGATCGACGTGCTGGTGGCGAAGGTGAGGAGAGGAGAGCCCGGGACTTTCGGTCCTACTTGTGTCACGCGGCTTACCGACGGAGTGAACTGATTTATTGCCGATCGAACGGCGAGTGAGCGCGCACACTAATGCAGAACAATTAATCTTGGTTCTTGCTGTTCGCGACCGTAGAGAGTAGCACCGACACACCGAGCACGCAGTACCGTTGGTTAACCTTGGTCCCGATGGCATTTTCAATGGAGGAGAATGGAAGCAACAGACTCCATGGCTCCCAACTCTGGCATCCAATTTTTTGGCTGATAGCACTCATCGAGTTTCGTCAGTTATCGGGTGAGGTGTTAATCACAACGAGTCGTACAACGATTCGAAACGCAACGTTCTGTACCTCAGAATTCGCGCTTGAATCGAGTGACGCTCGAAGCCATCGAGGACCCTAAGGTGAACGAACGAGCTGACAAAGTGGTCGCGTTTGTTTGGATTTGAAGGGTGGCCAAAGTTAGTAGTTTCATTTAATTAATCGACTATGGCCCCTATAAATAATTTACTATTTGGTACAGCTGCACTTTAAAGCACTTTACCGCAATATTAACTAGGTTTTTCTTGTAAGGTTTTTCGCGAAAGCGTGTTTGAAATTTGAACCCGGATTGAATCCGGCTGTCATTGGTATGTTGAAGACACCACTCGATTAGCACAATACGGTTTTTAAGCACATTCGAGTGTCGGTAGCGAACAATGAGTACTCGTTGGATTCATGTGATTCTTTTTACACAATAGGGCCCACAATAGGGAATATGGTTCTCACACCAACAGCAACACACCACTACTAATCACAGGGGGCGGGCGACCCTTATAGGGCAAACGATCCGGGAAGATGGGCGCCGCCGCGTCACCTCTCACCTTTGCCACTGACTAATGAAGACAAATAACGGTTCGCGCAAAGATAGATTCCACGACGATTCGTTTCGTGTCGTAAATCAATGCGCGCCGCTCGATCGCCAGCCTTTGCATCAGTTCGTGATTCCTAAACGGTTCTTATCTGAAATTGAATCCGTCTCCGTGTTCTTGTCTTGGCCGAAGATGAGCCCGGGCATCGAGTCCTTCGAACGACGTAATTAAACATTCCCGAACTTCCAACGGAGCGATGCGCTGGCTTGCTAGCTGGTGCATTTCCGGGCGTCCCGGGCGAACCCATAAATCATGCGGATCATGGCGACGTCTCACGAACACCGAAACACGGCTGCCGCCTCTGTTTTTGGCGTAAATTAACTTCTTCGGAAACGTGCCAGATCAACACCCGATCATCATAGAGCAACCCCATCTCATTACGCTGACCCCCGGTGTTAATTCCCATTGACCTCCGCGAGGCCGGCAGCAACAGCAGCAGCAGCAGCTACAAACTCAGCAGCTTGCGTCGGGCGATTGCTTACCCCGCGCTGAGAGATTTGTCGTGGCCCCTTTCACTTGGCAAACGGTAATGCTGCTGCTGCTGCTGCTGCAAACCACGGGATCGTTCCATTCATCTCTATCGGAATGTACTTGGGTCGTGTTACGTCGAGTACCCTCGGTGCATCTGCCCACACCAACAGCAACAGCAGCAGCATCAGCAGCAGCAGCAACAACAAACGGCCGGAAAGCAAAGGTTTCGAAAGTGAGCGTGTTGCCTGGCTCCGGTGTTTGATGAAATCGAAACCATAGGGAAGGACCGTAGTCGTCACCGGTGTGGTGGGTAAACATAGCATTACCCAGCGGGGGGGGGGGGGGATGACTCGCCACGTCTAGGCGCTTGACCCAGTCTGCGACCCCAACCCCCGTCCCGTCGAGTCCGGCGGAAGTCGCAGAGTGTCGTGTCTTGACCGAAAATTTCTCCCTCAAGATCATTTCGTCGTCGCAGCCATCGTCGCCGTTGTCGTTGTCGTTATGGTTCCGTTTGAAGTCCTCGTCCTCGTCTGTAGCACCATATGCTGAAAGTCATGCTAATGAGCACTCTCGAGAGGAGTGCAACCATTGCGACCCAAACACCATACCATAATATGGGGTGGCTCACGGCGAAAGAGACACAGAAAGGGTCGGGGGGTGATCATATGCTCACGATCACGGTCCGTTTGACCCCTCACTGTCGCGCGCTCAAACGTGATGTATGTTTGCGCGATCGTCGTCGTGATCCTTAAGAGACAGACTGTCCGTCGAGGGCGCGATTTCCAATCATACCACCACGACGACGGCGACGGCGGCGGTGGTGCTGGTGGTGAGTTTGCTGGATGATCCGGCCCGATGCTGCTCCGTCGCACGATGAAGCACGGCGCGTGTGAATGGCGCGTAATCGACTCCACTCGTTTGCAACGATGTATCGCTCGATCGTTCGCTGTTTTACGAGCGCGGCCATTTTGATTGAAGAGCCCAGAGCAGCAGAGGGAAGCGAGCAAAGCGAGCAGTTCGTGGATCATAATTCATAATCAACTGCTCGTGATGTGCTGGCGAATTGCAACAAATAGATCCGCTTCATTTGATTGCATGCAAATTGATCGCGAGCGTTTTACGAAATGTAAACAAAGTACGAATCGGGGTTCCCAGCAGGTTGAGCGATTGACGGAATGATCCATTTGGAAATCGACGACGAGCCCTTGGGTCAACCCCTCGCTTGGTGTAGATTCATCGAGCGATATGCATTATGAGTCGCTATCTCAACATCGAAAGCCATGCTCTCTGCTTCTTTTACGACCATTTACAACGTTGCGAGCGGCAAGTAAATCACCCCCTTAATTAGATGCTAAACACCATCAGATGTCCCGCTTATCGCTCAACCGCAAACATGTTTAGCATGATCTTTAGATGTGAGATCGTACCCATCACATTCAGTTAATGTCCTCTAAATCAGCCAACAACAAAAACAAGAAGGCTAGATAAAGCGGTTAGATCCATGACGATGCGTTCCGCTCATAAATTTGAAGTCCATTTTTGGAAACAAGCGTGATAACGCACCGATTACAACACCTCGGAAACGATCCTCTATGGACTCTCGGATATGAGTCTCTGGTGTTCTGCCCGTCACGCACCAATCGATCGATCACCTTGAAGAGGAACATCTCATCAAATGACACAACCGTACGGGCGTCGTATCGGCGGAGACCAGAACGGAAGACGGGGACGGGGGGGGATCATTGGCCACGGTCATCACCACCACGGATTTGGTCGTTTCACCTTTCCTCGCAACGCAACAGAACCGTTTTAGTGAAGTTTTATTGGCTCCCGGGGGGCCATTATAAACGCTCCGATGACGCTCTGTTCCTTCCCGGCATCGGTGACCTAATGGGAAACCGACGTGAACCGAACCCCTCTCTCGAACCCTCGGGAACGGTTAAAAATGGGGCCAAGAAGAAGATGGTGCCCACCACAGCCACACAAGGTCTAACTGTTGTTTCGTTTCCGCGGCCATTGTTTCTGGCCACCCCGGGGCGGGAGAGGGAAGGAAACCATAATTCTCGGAGTGCCCCAACCGGAGGCAGGTAACAAGCGCATCCCGAAAAAGGGGGCCACCAACATGATGCGCTCATCCGGCGGCGGCGATGGCGGCGGCGACGGTTTAATTGGATTAAACAGTTGGACAAATTCACCTGCGCAACGCGATAATACCGGTGCGATCGCACTCCGGGGGGCCATGGCATGTCAAAGCCTCGGGTCTTATCGAGCCCGCACACACCCAGACCATTACGACTCATCTCGTGATGGCCGACCCGGGAAATGCTGGAAATGGAAAGGCAAAAGCGAAGAAAGAGGTGGCGGCGAAGAGAATTTTTAATCAGAATAGTTTCAATGTTTTCACGCACCAAGGGGCACCGCGCACGCACTTACGCCACACAGCCGGGATCCCGGGCCGAACTGTGTCATCGTTCGACCGACACCGACACCGACGACGATGATGATGATGACGATGATCTAACCTCCAATAGCGAAACGGAGAAGGAGAAAATGATGAAAATTCCCGACGCCATTCTGCAGCCGGCTGACTTTCCAATTAACAAATTTCCATCAAATCCACATCGCCTCTCACGGAATGCATCAACCACGGTGGGCATCGTTGCATATGGTTCCCTCCATCTCCTCTTTCTTCTCCTCCGCCTTCTTCTCGATAGCACGCAAGACGCGGCGCAGCGCCACGTGGGAATGAGAACTTTTAATCAAAACAAAAGCATTTAATCGAGCCCCCGACCACGCAAAGACCTCTCTCGCGCTCTCTGTGTGTGTGTGTGTCTCTCTCTTCAGGAAGGGAGATGATTTCTTCGGTGCGGAACTCCAAACCGCGAAACGCGCGTGTCATCGCGCGTGACGCGGAAAGAGACCACACAAAGCAATGGCGGCGGCGGCCACGTCTCCGTGTCTCCGTCGAAACCTTGCTTGGTCTCGGTTGCTCGCAATCCAATGAAACCGGAAGCAAGCGAGCCCTACCCCCCACTAGAGAGTGTCGTTTTCCTGCGGGAAACCGGGAAAATCATGCCAGACACCGCAGCAGACGACGACGATGATGATGGCGGCGGTTACTGGAAGCGCAAGATGTGGTGTGGCTCTTGTCGATTGGATTGTTGGACGTGCGCGCACGCTCGCGCCGTGGATGCGATTAGGTGGACGCTCGAAAAAGGTTACGCTTTTCGGAAGGCACGTCACCGCCATCGTCACCGCGATCGACGCTGCACATTATGTCGTCGCAAATTGGTGGGTTGGTGTCAGTGAACATCACACTGATTGTTGCTGATCTCTTTGCGTTATGAGTGTGACAAACAGTTTTGCTCCGGAAATGTATGTGTGTTTCGATGATCATTTGTATCGTTGTGGATTTGTGGACGCCATAATGGTGAATGGTGTTGGCACGGAATGGAAATGATAATACATTATTGCCCGCCCGCCCGCCAGCTCAAAGGTGCTTATGATGATGCCGTTATCTTATGTCACCAGCGCCTAGAGGCCTTTGGAAGCAATAAATTCTTCATTCATTAATGAAAGTATAGCGTACTTTCGAACGCCCATAACATGAGAACGGACTCTTGCTCTGCTTCATGTTTATACGTTAAAAGTTTAGAAAAAATAGTCCTTTTATTGCAAATTGAAATTCTTTTTGGCACTGGTTTTCCACTTCATACCCTACTTGATATGCCATTATTTTAAAATATTGGATGGCAACCTTTCAGCTACAGTGCATACTCCAATCGGTGCGTCCAGATGGATCGCTTTTGCAACGCCAGCTCAAGCTCACAGCTCTTTTGGCTACCCGAAAACTGCAAGAATCTGCACTTTGTTTACGTTTCGCGATTTTTTTATGCTTCGGTGAGATGTCATCTCCATAGAAATGTGAAAACCCTGCATTTCTGGGTTCGTTTCTCGAAGCGATACAAAAGCTCTCCGGCTGTTGTGCTTGAGCGAGCGGTGCAAATGCGATCCGTCTGGACGCACCGAATGAATTCGATATTCTTGCTCTAATTTGATCGCTTACTGTGGTTCTATTATTTTCTATACCCAAATTTCATTATTTCATCCAGCCACCAACCAGAAGATATAACGTATGCATTAAAAAACAGACAAAATTTGAATGGTGATTAGAAAAAAACTATGATAGATAATTGAACTCTCTGAGCTAAATATGGAAGGTAATATTATCAGTTTATTTGCAAATGAAACCAGCCTATCAGCCTTACTCTAAACGAGATGGCGGAAATAGCGAAGATTGCAACAACGAAAAATAGCACAGAAATAACTGAAACACATGTGCACACATATATTTTCGTTCCGTTTTGTGTGAAAAGTGATGCAATTACCTTCCATATGCAAATTACAGAACTCAGAATTATCTGTCTTAGTTTTTTTTTATCACCATTCAAATTTTGTCTCTTTTTTTATGAACGCATACCTTAAGATTGCGCAGTCGAAATTCAAGGAGGCCTCGATGTGTCGAGTGGCAGAAAGAAGTTTGCAGGGTTCAACTAGTGATTTGGTAAACGAATCAAATAAGAGATGTTTACAGCAGGCAGTACAGTCACTTCCACTATTCCCCGCATCTACTTCCTCATCCTGTGCAGCTCAAGGCCCTGTCAATGCAAGCGACAGACGGGGGTTGCCCTATTACAATTCCTGCTTCTAATGTAAATATGAGCAAAGATCGCTTTCAACGTGCACCCGTTGTACTGCTCGTTGCACAGGCAAACAAATCATCCGACGACAAATGCATGACAAGCATCCTCCGCGCTCGCGACCGATAACGAGCTGTGAACGCGGTTCGTGACTTATTCGAGCGCTCTCGCGAGTTCTGCTCCCTCGTTTGTGTGCAAAACGTGATTTGGCAACCGTGCTGTTGCTGCTGTCGCTGCCACAGTTGCCGTTGCTTCCGCTTCACAAACTAATAATTCACGTGAATGATTGCCCGGTACCACCTCCGCCAGCACCGTCTGGCTGTTTCTAGTGCCCGCGCTATCAGCTGGACGCGATCTTAATAGGATCATTATTTTATTAGCTAACGTTTGAGCATAAAAAAAAACACCCGAGCCTCGACCTCGCGACCGACATGATCGGTGCACACGAACATAAACCCCACGGGAAGCCGCGGATATTGCATCATTGCAGCGGCGCTTGCCATCAGATGAGTACCGCACAGCAGCACGTGTGTGTGTGTGTGTGTGCGGCCTATGGCCTGCGAAAATGCAAAAAACCCGGCACGGGCTCCTCCCCTCCGGGGATTCCTCGACCATCGACTGCATCATTCATGCAACCGAAGCAACAAATCCAAGACAAAACGGTGCTACAACAGAATGGAATGAGGCTCTCGGTGAGATCGTTCGGCTCCGTATCATCTCCTCCATCCATCCAGCCAGGGCCGTCAGCGTACAGTGACACCCTCTCTAACGCCCGAGATCGGTATTGGGAGATTCGAAACAAACATAATCATTATGCTCCAACAGCAGCAACAGCAGCTGCTTGTGCTGAGGAAGAGCGTCTGGTCTGTCCCGAGGCGCCCGCGCTGGTCGGCTCATATCTCAATCAGTTTGTTTTGCGCACACGTTCTGGCACGTTGCGCGCGCCCGATAGTTGAGAGATTTTCAAACCGAGATGAGCCACGGTACTAGCTGGTACTGCCTAAATTGCAGCCCACCTGCGGCTCACACCGGCGCTTTTTTCGTTTCTCAGCCCCGCTTTGGCGTGTTTCCACCCCAGCTGGAACTGCATCGCGAAGTTTGCGATGTTTTACAAATAGCGATCGCGGATCGCGGATTGCAAGGTTTCCGTGGAGTCGCATCCAGCGACGACGACGACGAAACAACAAGCAACAAATGAGACCCCCGACAAGGATAGGTATTTGTGTGTTTGTGGCCCTACGGGAACAAGAAACACCATGCATAAGTGCATTCCATTCCCTGGGTGCACCCGTTCCGGCGTCAAGGTTCACAACAAATTCATTCAACGTTGCTGGTAGTATGTAACTCGAGAACAAAACAACAGTATATTTTGTGTTTGTTAAAAAAAACTTCACCTTTTCCTTCCACTAACGTTGTCGTTGTTCTTTTCTTCTATTTGCAGCGAAAAACACATTCAACAACGGTAAGTAACCATGAGACCTTTCCCTCCCCGCATTGGACTACCTTTGAACGTTATAAAGCCCCATCCATTTAGAATCTGGACACAAAAAATAGGTCATATCTTAGCCAAAAAATGACGTTAAAAGAAAAAAAAAGGTGTCATTTTATAGGTTATTTTATTGCCTTTGAGGAAAAATATTGATGAAAATTATCCATTAGTTTTTTACATGACATTTTTAACTTTTACTGTGACATCACTCAAAATTTTCTGCACAATACTATTTGTCACATCATTTGCCCTCTTGTTGCACATCACCCTCATTTCAGTTGGTTTTTATCCATTTCTGATATACTTTTTAAGTTTCCTTGTGATAATTGTCAAATAGAAATAGATGGAACGAAAAGAAATTTTTGTGTATTGATAGCTTTCACTATGAAATTGATCTATTTGAATACAAAAAATAACCCCATACCTTCGGCAAGAACAGCTACCTAAATCATGCCAAACTTACACAGGATCGTTGTTGGACGAATGAAGAACAAAATCCTTTTCTGTAGACACTCTTTTTTTGCACAAATTTCGAATGAATGTTGCCCCAATGGTGAAAACATTTGATTTGTCGCAACAATTTCATATCCCATGCCAAATCATCATCTTACGGGCAAATTTATCTCCATAAATAAACCAAATTCTTCTCAATCATTCCTTCTATGATTGGCAAAGTCAAATGTTTTGCCCAGTATTTTTCGAAACACATTTATACGATTGTTCCACCGTCCATCGAAATGAATGGTTTGAATTCGGTCAACACTTGTTCGTACGGCTCCCTAGCATGGATTTGGGCATTTGTTACACTTTTCGGCTGTTTTATTGTCTTAAAATCAAGGTAAAAGTCCCCCAGTAACAGGTGCATACGGTACTTAAAGTTGCGTTTGGAAATTTCAAGAATTCCGCGGTTTTTTCTCCAGTCAAATCTAATTTTAATAGTGATTGTGCAGATTTTTTGGCCTTTCGCGTTCCATCTGCGATAACTTTCAAAGGCGTGGATCAATTTTGACAAACATTTTACCACTAAATAAACAAACTACTACAATTAAAACGCTGTCAACGGAATAGCAAAGCGACCACTAGAGGCGCTGCAGTGATTACAAACGTGTGTCCAGATTCTAAATGGATGGGGCTTTATGCAGAATCGCGCGTGACGTCACAAAACATTCCATTGGCGTTCATCCAATCCGGGATTATGGGGACGCCTTATGCTAATGAGCACCCCCAAAAATATGAGCTAAATTCGGAACTCCCCCTACCGGTCCCATTCCCGGACAAAACAAGATAAACATTAGCATAAAGCATTAGCATTTGTTAAGGAAATCAAAGGAACAGCTCCGAATGGGCGTTCCAGCCTCCTACGGATACACAGCGATAGTGGGCGCCGCAGCTGCAGCGGCTTTGCATAGGCGGTGACAACCTTCATGGCATTTAGTCTGCGCGATAAATGGCAGAAAAAGGAAAAACTGTTCCCATAAAAGCCATGTCAAAACAAAGCATCAAAGCGAGCGACCACCCAGTACGCGATGCTTGGCACGACAACTTCTTGGGGCGAAGCTCTGCTCTGAAGCTGACCGGAATATTGGACCGGACAACACACGGAAACTTCTTCTGATCCTTGATCCTTGATCCTTGATGGTGATGCTGATGCTGTGCAGCGATGAGTGCGTGCGAACGAATCGATTCCAATCGAACAACGTCATCGCCAACGGACGGCGTGAAACGTTAATTTCAAACGCAAAGACACGCGCGACTCGCGACGTTGATTGAAACCCCGTGTGGCCCCAGGGGTTTGAACGCATCTTACGCAAAGCCAGTGATCATCATCCGTTAAAGGCCGCTCGATAGAACTACCGGGGCCCTTATGTGGTCTCGGTAAATGCCAACCAAAACGTGAATCGCGTGAAGCTAAAACGACACCGAGGATGCTAATTTCGTGTACCAACACATTAGCAATCGCCATCATCATCTCCAGCAGCAGCAGCAGCAGCGCATGCAGCCAATGGACATTAGCTCTTTTGTCGCTGGCCATTTGCACGGACAGACACTCGCACACAAACGCACAGAGAGCTGTTCCCACAGTTAATACCACCGCGCTTGGCAATTGTCTCTTTGGCACACAAGGCATGCGCCTGAATGCTGGTCGGTCTGGTGCGAACGTGTGACCGATTTGACCGATGCGACGAGTGTGATTGCGACACCACCCTTTCCGCGACCTTCTCTGATGATAACCATTTGTTGGTGTTTGTTTGGCGCTCAGGATCAGGAAAGGCAATCCACGGGCAACGGAAGGAAATCCGAAAACCCGCCAAACGCTTCTTTCCATTAACGAATTGACCAATTAGACTTAGGTTCAGTTTTAGGGGCCGTTTTAGGGGTCTATTGGCTAATGAAGGCCGTTGCCGTCCGTGGCAATCAAAGTGACGCCCCTTTGGTCCCGGTGAAATCTTGAAAAGCCTCCTATCGAAATCGGAAACTCACACACTCCAATCGATCAAGCAAGCAAGCAAGCAACCGAATTGCCCAACCGAAACCATTGTTCATTGTGGTCTCGCCACAACTCGAGGTTCCCGTGGTTCAAACGTGGTAGATTGAGGAATCGCGGAATACAATCTCTCGCGTATTGCTTCTCGTAGTAGTCACGACGCGGCATGAGAAGAGAGAATTTATTCTAATTACATCACCGCCACCACCAGCAAGACTAGAACTCCATCGTGAAGGTGACTGCACGGTGCAGGGCATAAATCTTGGCGAGGAGCGAGCATAAATTAGAAGCACTGCTAACCTTTCCATTTAACGCTCAATTGTTCGCACATTTGTCCGCGCCATGATCCGATCTTCCGTCCCTGGGGGCCGCCCCAAGGTGCACGACACCAGGTAATTATGAACGCGATCGGTTTGATTAGAATTTATGTCAGAAGCGCAGGTATGGCAGGTTGTGTGTCTATGTGTGTGTGTGTGTGCCTGGCCGACCAAACGATCGCTACATCGGGCAACACGGACTACCATCCGAAACCAGGTCATTTATTGTGGTACCTTCGGTTTCCCGGGTTTTCCACGGGCTCACTGTCCATCAAGATCAAAACACCAACCGAGTGGCCAAAGCGGAGGGCGACAGGGAACCAGGTGTTGAAAAGAGGGTGGGCAAGCAGCAGGCGCGCAATCTACTTTCAATGGCTAGCTCCGTACCACCAGCTCCGTCTCTGCCGCTTGACTTCCGTTTATCCATTTACCTTAAAGCCAGCTCACAGCGTGGACACCGTCCGTCCTCTCGGCTACTAAATTTTACTTTCATCCCCTCACACCCCCGTACGTAATGGTCACCCGTTCTCGGCGTGTTGTTGTTTGCTCGGTAGCTCGGCAACGGTTCGCGGTTGAAACACAGAAAATCACTTCGAGATCTTGTACAACGCGATAGCCACTGACGACCGGCCGCCACCGACATTCCAGGAGCGGTTTACAAGCGAACCAGCAGCAGCACGACAGCAGCAGCAGCTACCGCCATTGAGCCTTTGCGCTGATTTATTTTTATGATTTATTTAAACACCAGTCCCCGGTGATCGGGATTATTTATTGTTTGACAACACCTGGAGTGCGAGACCTTCCGGAACTCTAGCCATTCTGTGGCAAACGCCGGGCGAAAGTACGGCTGGAGGACAAGGATCAAACACACACACACGCGCGCTCTTTTCGCGATGCAGCAACCTTGCCTTTGAGGTCGAAAGAAGGAAAGAAAGTTTTGAAATAAATTGATTCTGTCACGGAGGCGTCATTACGATCATAAATCGCGCTGAACGCTGATCGCGCGTTTGTGCACCCGGGGGGGGGGGGGGGGGGGGGGGATTAATAAGATTAGGGCATCTGTGTGCACTTGTACCGTGTTCGTAAACCGGACCACTGAGTGCGTGTGTGCGCTTAGAACTTTCAGCATTAATGACGATTAATGGAAACAGTTGAGAGGGAATGGGATCAATAGTGAGCACATGACAGTACAGATAAATGCAATATGCCCTGCGCCGTGTTTGATCCGTGCCAGTTCTTCACCCCCTCCCTCTGGTGGTTCCAGGGGTAGTAGTGAGGTGACCGACCTCATTTCTCGCCTGTCACATTAACCGGCGTCGTGTGTTTTCCGTTCGTGATGTTGATCTCAATTCAAAGTGCGCTCGGTTTGAGTGGATTAATACATCAACCACAACCCCCAACTCTTCTACCCTTCACGGGGGGGTTCACAAAACCCTTTGGTAGCAACAGAAAGAACTCTCCTCAGCTTTGCGTTCGGTGCATTTTTGTTGAACTCCTTCCAAACGATCCGCACTCTCCGTTAAACGATCATCGCGTGAGTGAGTGAACGATATGATTTCCACTTCCACTTCCACCATCACCACCTCCCTGACAACAATTGTCCAGCCCAATTCCATCCGCAGATTCCTCCTACTTAATGCACCGTGTAATTGCATAACTTCAGCTACTTATGTCAAGGCAACTCTCTCGAGGAGAAAGAGAGAGACCCACTATAAATCATATGCTCAATTTCCCATAAAGCCCACCACAGACCTCGGTCATAGCCTCGATAAAGCTGGGGTGTACTGTGGCCTTCTCAGCACTGTCACCACCTGTCGTTGTCGTCGCCGTTGTCGTCACTCGATTCCTCGCACGCTCGGCTGCACCGACGCCGCGGTGACATTAAAGAAAATTAGCTCAACGACTGCAATATGCTGATATGCCACATCACCACCGCCACCACAATGTCATGTTTTGTGGAAGTCACAGGATGTGCACACGCTCGAACGGACACGATCGGACAAGCGGCCAAAGCGCCACAATGCTTCTTTGTAACTTTTGCACACACACACACACACACACGCAAACGTTGATTACAAATTAATATCAAACATTTCACATGTCATCGGTTGGTGGTGCATTGCATGGTCCCTTAGCATGACTGACTGACTGAGTGACCGACCGGCCGGTCGCAGCAGGAGCACCCTGTTGCGCCACTACAAAACATTCCGACCGCCACCAGACAGCCACCGGTGATGATGGATGGATCGTGGAGTTCAGTTCGGTTCGGATTGCAGCTTGAGTTGTGGTTTCGGTTGCACACACCGGGTGGGAAAATATGCGGCTCTCTAGGTCAATCGGTTGTTGCCACCGCGGACGACGAGATGACGACGGATTCCTAATGGGCCTATCATTCCGTTCCATCATCTAGGACGCTTGGTCTTTAGCGATGGCTTTTTGGCCACCATTGTTGGTGAAGGTGAAAGAGATTGAAGTGATAAGTCCAGTCGTAGTGTTTGCAATATTATTTGGACGCTTTTTTGTGCAATTCAAAACAGAGAGGCGTTCAAAAACATCTAGATTCACGCATTAGAAGGTCATTCCAGTTTTTAGTAAGCAACCGACGACCGAAAATGGAATAAATAATGGCAAAGCGGTGCCATTTGTTTGCCGGCCCAAACCAGCCTTAAAAACTAGCTCAGGTGTCGCACACACACAAACACAGCGCACTGGCGTAGGTGTGCAACTCCATTAGCCGGGGCTGTCGAGTGTTCGCGATAGTTGCTCTGGCTGTGGTCACCCTAAACAAGAATCAAGAATCAACATCTCACCCAGATCGCTTGTCCGCACACACACAGACACATCGCTCGAATCACCGCCCATATCCGGCCATAAACATGCACCTACACGCAGGGCCGTGGCCATGTGGCGGTAGCATGTACAGTTTGACCAATTTATTATGTCGAAACCGTGCGGTCGCATGCAGCATAATCCCGTGACAACACCGTTGAGCGCGCGCGAGCGTTGAGCATAAATCTGTCAAATCAAGTCCGAGCTATCCTTCGGCGTGTTCGCGGAGGGGGGGAAAATCTAACTCCATCGCCATACGCCTCTCCCCGAAAAAAAGCAAACAACCAGCAGCAGCAAACCCAAACAAAACCGTTCAAAAGACTTCAATGCGCCGTTAAGCGACAAACCCGTTTAAAGTCGGTGAACCACATACGAAATGTCTGCCGCGCGATCGATCGTTCTGACGCTCGTTCCGTGGCCCAGCCAGCCCGCTAGCGCTATCCCACACCTGCTGCTGCTACCACGCGCTGCGCAGCGCACCGGATTGATTTGTTCGCGTTGCGCAAGCGAACGTTTTTGCATTCCTCGCGGTCGCGAGCCTATCCTATCCCCTGATGGGTGACAACAAGCATCCCACACACCAAACCGACACCACCACGCAACCTCACTGCACTGGGGTACGACAACACGAACCGGGTCCGGGTCCGGGGCCAGGTGAATCGATCGATCACCAACCACCCCAGGGGAGAGGGACACCCCACCGGGTCGGGGGGGTCAATGCGAAAATTCAATCCGATCACATCGAACGAACGCAGCGAGATTCGCGCACAAACTGTGTTAACAGCCGTTCGACGCTCACGCGTGCTCTTAAAATCGCCCCAAAAACCGGAGCAAACTCCTGGAGCCGGACCACCAAAGCCGCGCAGAGAACGACGCCACCAGTGCCCACACGTCCGTGCACCATGAGAAGCCATCGCGTGCATTGGAGAAAAATAAAACGGCCCCGGTTTGGCCAGTTAAGAGCGCGTTGGGCTTGAAATGGGATTAAATTGAAATGGAGTGGAAGCTATTTTTTTGTGGCACGCTTAATATAGGCCTTAACACATTTCAATTCGGGCAACGCGTGATGGGATGGAAGCGATGAAAATCGATCCGCGGAATCAATATAAAGCTTGCGCGAACGCAAATATTGTGATTAACCACGGGGGTTTATAGGCACCGTAATGGCGGCACATTGCATTCAGCAAGGGCGTTCAATGCAGATAGAAGAAGATGAATGTAGCAGAACGAATGTGAGTTTGTAGTAGCGGCTTCTGACTCATCTCGATCGCTGCGAAGCGCGATCCACCTGCAGTTGGCACATGTTGGCACCGGATGGTCGATCGAATTACGCGCCTCATCCGACACAGACATTTGATTTCGCGAACCGCGCGAAGGGGCGGTGGGTGGCACACTGAGCACTGGAACGCCCGGAATCTCCTCCGGCACTCTTCCGGAAAGAGTATCACATTCGCAGATGCTACTACTGCTACGGTACTAAAGGTAGTCGCGGCCGTCGACGTGATCGGTCGCGTAGCGATCAAGTTGCTGGCGCACGGCGCGCAGCCATTATTTGTCATGCATGTGGTGTCTCTCTGGGGCGCCGTCTCCCCCTTCCCTTTAGTTCCCGTTTTCAAACGAATGCATCTCGCGATCCGTGTCCACGATCACAGACACACAAGTGCAACGTGCACGCGAAACGTGAGAGATTACGCTGCATATCTGCCTTTTGGAGGAGCCGCAATGCAACGTGTCTTCCGACTGCTCCGACGATCCGTGATTGACAGTCCGGCAGCGCCAAGATGGGCGTGTGAGATCGTACCACACACACACACACACACACACACAAGCACGCACAAAGATGCTTTGGACAGGTGGGCTGCTTCGGATGTAGATCCGCGAAGCCCCTTAAACGGCACAAGGTTATGTCGGTGAGAAACCGTTGGCCAGCGCAGTATCGCGGATCGCGGGCGGTATCGCCATTGACGCGAAAGTTATGCAACGTGCACCGAGCACCGACTTGACTCAACAACTTCCAGCAATTGGTGGTTGAAGTTTTATTCATAATATTGTTCGGAATAAATGAAAAGGAATTTACTACGAGGGTGAATCAAATATACACGAGACTTTATTTTTTGCAAATTTATTTGTAGTTTAAACGTACAAAAGGTATATTTTTATTTTTCTACATAATCTCCCGATTCTGAAACTCCGTATTTTTCCGTGCGGATAGGCAGCTTTTCGTTCATTGCTCGCAGAAAGACGTTCGGCGTGTTTGCAGCAAAATGCGCAAATAAGGTTTTATCATCAGTATCAGCATTGAATCTTTTGTCTCCCAACATTTCCTTGAGAGAGATAAACGCATGAAAATCACAGGGTGAGAAATCAGGACTGTAAGGAGGGTCTTCAAATTTTCGCTAACTCAGTTGCCCCTATTTTTCTCTCATAATGACTACAAGTGAGAGTAAGCGAATGTGTGTAGCGAGTGTTATGTAGAAGAACCACTTCCCTTATCAATATGTCCCATATTTAGCGGCGATATGCAAGACGGACCTCACTTAAAACATTAAAAGAATCAGTCGCATTAATTGTCCTGTAGTGATACGACGTCTGTCATTTTCAATAAGCCGTCTAAAGGGCTTAATGTTGTGCACTCTTAGGCTGGTGCGAGCGCGCGGTTATAGCTCTCATTTTCAACACGATTACGGACCACCATATTTTTATTTTTTGGGTTATGCAAACACTCTGACTCGCGACAGTGTCTCTTCCCGGAAGTATGCAGTCGATCTCCTGTAGATTTCGCTCCGTTTTAAGAATTCTACGGTGAAAAACTTGATTATAATATATTGCGCAAATGATGAAAGTATCTCATGCTCAAACAATTGTTCTCTGGACACTGAGGAAGTTTAGGAGGCGATCTAGGCCGCGCTTTTCCTATTCCTGACAAACCAACCAAACAACTAGAAAAAGCGTAAACGTTCTACCTTCATTTTTGTGGCCGTAGGACGAAAAGTCTCGTTTATATTTGATTCACCCTTATATTTTGATTCAAGACTTCGGCAACTTCGAACGCAATTTTGCAAAAAAAAGAACACCCAAAACAACCTTCCCCTCGGTTCATTTCATTTTCTTGTTGCACAAACATAGCGCCAGCATCGGCGAGATGGCGAATGAAAAAAAGGGGGCCACAAGTAATTGTTTAGCGAGCCGCAAAACATTCAATCATCGAGCTACGGCTGGGATGCGGGCTGTTTGCGAACAGTGCAAACCACAAATTACCCAGCAGCAGCAGCAGCAACAGTGTGCTTGTGACAATGCAGACCAACGAGACCTAGACAGGGCACTGGGTCAACTACTACTCTATCAGCGCGTGCGTCAAGCGACCACGAACCGAACCATGGCATGACACGGCATGGCATGGCAGACGTAGTACGACCTCCTGTGGTTGGCCGCGTTGGGCACACAGAGACACTAACGCACACACACTAACCGCAACGACTGCACGGACTGCACGGTGGCTCATAAAATGGTAAATTTATGAGCACTCCTATTGATAGGCTCACGTCAAACGCACCAAAACGCAACGCATCAAACGCGTCAAAGTAGAGTAGAAGGTAGAGGACGGTCGGCCCTCCTGGTGGCTTATGCTATTGGCCACCCCCTCCGCCCCTCGGGAGTCGATTATGAGAGAACCACAACCGGCGGCGGCGCAACCTTCTCCGCGAGCGAATACCGTAGCTTCGGCATCGTTTCAAACGGACCGCGATCGCGGATCGCGGCTGGACAAGGATCGATGACGGGGGCCGGCGCGCGCGGTCACAGACCAAAGGCAGCAGCCAGCCAGCCAGCCAGCCAGTCAGCCAGCTTGCTGCCTAGTTAGCTCATAAAATTGCTCATCACGAGAGGAGAATCCATATAAGTAGATGTGAAAGTAACGGGCAAAACTACTACCGGCGGCAACTACCGCAAACGAACGAACGAACGCAATCTTCAAAGCGTCGATCGGTCGATCTTCGGCGCGACGATCGTCAACAGTAAAAAGGCTTCCCCCACCCCCACTCTCTTCCCTTTCCTTGCCTTTCCCTGCCAACGTGCGATGGGAAAGTGTCAACTGGAGGCCGCGCAGTGGTTCGTTTTAGAAAGGAAATGGCAAAATGTCATCCTTTGCGTGTTGTAATTAGTAGTCCGTCCGTGTGCATTACTTGGCAGTTGTGGTGCTGCTACTGTGTATGCTAATGTGCAGCTCATCACATGATCATGATCATGATCATCTCTCTCCGGGCTTTCAATACAACGATGATCGAACAACAATAAAGCGATCACTGTTGCTTGTTCCTCGCCGACGGAGAAAAAAGCTCAAACGATCCGATCGTGGCGGGAAACCCCCCCCCCCCCCCCCAAAAACCCCAGTCTAGTCGTCAACAAGGGCGATTATCGTGCCCAAGGCCACCCAACATGCCGACAATTGTATTAACAACTAGACACAAAAACGAAGGGGGGAGCGTAACGCCTCCCGCCAAAAAACACAACCGCCCACGAAATCATTTTATCTGTTCAACCAAAAATCCATCAACCGGGCGGGTCATTCAAGTACGCGCTGGACAATACGGAACGAGCAGGCGGTTTGGAGGTCGTGGCCCTATCGCACGGTTGTGCAACGCTGCGAGTGCTGTGAGTGCTGCGAGTGGTTTTTGGTATCAGGACCGCCAGGGCACGACGACAATCACGGAGCGATCGAGAAAGAAAGTTCCCCCAAAAAAAAAAAAACATTTGTCACAACCCAAGAGCGCGGTAGTAAATCAACAATCGAATCGAACTGGACGCGCGCACGCCAAGTCAGGCCAAACGCCCAAAAAAAGGGCCTCCCTGGAGCCTTTCTTCTCGGGACCGTCGACGGAGAGTAGTCACGCCGTCAAAACAGACAAGCCAAACGCACGGTGGTGGTTCACTTGAACTGGGCACGCGAGAGGGGGGAGGGAGAGCGGAAGTAGAGCTGTCCAACATCCGCCAAACAACACCCGAAGTGCCACGAAAGACGATCAAACCATCAGCGGCCGCGTGATCGCATTTAGATTTGAATACAAAACAAATTATAAACGAATTATGTGCCGGTGGTGGTGGTGATGGTGGTGATGGTGTTGTGGCGCCTGTTCGAGGGCACCGGGGCACCCCTCTCTCTCTCTCTCTCTCTCCGTGTGGACAGCTTTCGCCAGTCCCGTCGCCAGCGCCGTCAGCGACCATCGACGGCGGTCGCTTTTCGATGAGTAGTTATGCTGCTTCACCTTTGACAGCGCACCGAGCCGAGCATTTCACTTTTCTATGCTTGCGCATAAGCATTGTAGCATAGGCAATGGCGGCGGCAACAGAACCATGGCATGCCGTTGAAAGGAGATCTCGGCCGATCGGTAACTTATCTGATCGTGTTACACAATGACAAAGAAGTGCGCGGTCCTTTTTTTCGGTCGATTACACACACACACACACGAGCGCGCGCCCTGTTTGCCATTATTGTTCCCCAATTTCATGCATCCTCCTGCGCCTGTGGAGCACCAGCACCGGTGAAAGAGGAAGGTCCATTATTGGGGAAGGCTTTGAATGGTGAAAATGAATTGAATTAGCTTCCCCAAAACAATCAACCGCCCTTTGGTAATGATGGTTTAAACGTTTTCAAATTAAGTCTCATTATTGCATGGGTTTAAGGCATCAGACACAACAAAAAAGCACAAAACGGCGGTTCCCCGATAAGAAAGCCAATTGGCAGCAACAGCATCAGAGAGCGCAGAGAGTAGTAGTCGAACAACAAACAATCGGGAAAACAAAGCAAGACAACAACAAAAAAATACGGATCCTCCTCGCACAAGCTTTCCCTTTTTGGTCAAACCGAAAACCAATTGGATAATCTTATCTTTAGCAACGACGCCTCGCACCCACCAGCACACCCCTCTTTTAAATGAGATGCTCATTAGCAGCAGCCGCTCGTTTGGCGAAACAAAAAAAAACGGCGAAAACACCACCAAACACCAGCCCTGAACTCTCCTCCTGCGGATTAAGATGAAGAAGGTGCCCACCGATCGGCCCCCCTTGGTGAGGTCGACCTTCGGCTCAATCAATCAGCTGGGAAGCGCGAAGAATCGATATCGCGGGGGCTATGGCTTAGGGGTGCGAGTGACGGGAGGGAAATTAACGTTCCTCATCTCTCCCTCCCTCGGTGGAAAGTGTTGCTGACGAGCGGCTACACTATCTGCCGCTCTCACTCCGGGGCGGCGGGTAATGGTAACGGAGGTTTTGCCAATTTTTAAACGACCACCTGCCACCCACCACCCCCACCGGTTCATTACGCGATCTTGCACAGCCCAAAGCCCATGATGCCACGATGGGAACGGTGAACACAATAGAGGGCGCCAATGTTTTGGGCAACAACAACAACAACACACGCACAGACCACACCAGACAACAACAGCAACAACCATCGCCACAAAAACGCACCGCGCAATCACCAAAACGAATGGCAAAACAATAGGGGGCCTACCTACCGGTTGGCTGACATTGCTTGGCGCTCAACCTAATTAGTCCTTGGGGGAGGGGTGGCCAAACAACGAGAGGACGAATTACCGGCACATGACGCTCCGGAGTCCCTAGTCCGGAGTTCTAGCATACAGCCGTCGGTCGTGGTTTGCAAGCGATTTCAATGGCAGCGCAAGAAGGGGAAAACTAGTTCGCTT
Organism: Anopheles darlingi; assembly: GCF_943734745.1. Classification (NCBI taxonomy): domain Eukaryota; kingdom Metazoa; phylum Arthropoda; class Insecta; order Diptera; family Culicidae; genus Anopheles; species Anopheles darlingi. The sequence continues at coordinate 45,743,746 of NC_064875.1, read as the reverse complement.
TCAGTCATTCCCCGTGAGCATCATAATGGGCATCATTATCATCATCATCATCATCATCATCATGAACAAATTATATAATTGTGCCGTTTCGGACGAAAAAGAAGCAAAGATGGCGGTACACCGCGCCTTCAAAACGGTAACCGGACTTCCATAAACGAATTATGAAGCTTGGGAGTCCGGTCTTAAAGTTGGCCCTAAAAAGGGGGTCACTGTAAAGTACTCCAACGCAGCGAACCCACCCAACCAACCACCCACTGGCAACGATAAACACACGCCTACACACGCGGGGTACACCCCTTCCTTCGAAACAAGTGACTTCATTGTTGGAGTGCTTGCCGTGGTACGATGTAATGGATCAGAGTTTATGCTGCATTACATACTTTGCCGTTGTTTTCCGTCTCGGTTCTCGGACTGTATTTTTTTTGTTTTGTTTTTTGGGATTGTTTTTTTTTTTTTGTCAGTGAGCAGGATTACGTGAGAGGTTCCATTTTTTTTTTGGTCCGCAACTCGTCATCTCGAATCGTCTCAACGGATCCAACGGGGGCGTTGATTAGGATCAAATGGTTTTGCCACCAGCGAACGAGCAAAAGACCAGACAGTAGTCCTCATAAAGTAGCAAAGATAAAGGAAGAGAAATGCCAAATCACCATACAAGCCCCATCATCATCATCATAATCAACGGGACCCACGGTGACACCGGATCGAGTTGGATCGACTGCACGTTAATCAGATTGCGTTCGATGATGACGACTGCGACGACAACGGCAACGACGACTCGCTGATTGAATCGATCGAAAACATTCGATAACTCTGCTGTGCTCTGCGAGTGGAGTGCCAATTGGCGCCACCGAATCAACCGAATGGCGCGCCGGCGAAAAAGCATAACGTATGGTCGCGATCGAGAAGGGGTTAATGCCACAAAAACGTGGATCTCAATACGTTCGCGATCACCATCCATATCGTAGCAATGCAAAATGCCAATCAACACAGAGGCCACCACTCGTGTGTCTGTTCGATTAATAATTCTGATTAATGGTGCCACCATGGCCGTGCCCTCGGCGGTCTCGCGTGCCAGCCGCGAATTGCCGAATGTAACGCACCACTTAACCTTTCCTGCTTATCTCTCCCCTTTCGAGGCTACTAAAGGGGGCTACGAGAAGGGCTACGAAGACTCCGAGAGTCCGAGACTGCAGCCTGCAGCTGGAACGCAAAAAGCCGCGAAACAAAAAGCCCCAATCCCAGACGGAATGGCAAGGCCGAGTGTCGGTGGGAAAATCGGTGAACCCGGCCACTACTGCTGCTGCTGCTGTTGCTGCTAGTGGCCCTGTTGGTGCAATATTTGCGTGTGCACACACACACGAGCGCGCACGCTACGCACCACGATCACCAGCGGCGCAATCGGTCGATGAAAGGCCCCGGGCCGCCGAAGCTTTTGGGAACGGAATTGCATTTGCGCTCGCAATCCCCTCACCCCTGGCGACCCTCGGTCCCATAACCTTATGGGCCCGCCCTGCCCGCCCCCTACCCCGGCATGTATGTATGTGAGCCAAGAATTTTGGGATTTAATTAATCGCCCAGCAGCGATCCGAATGCGCTTTTTTACTTGCGCAAAAGATGGCCAAAACCATATCCATAACAACACCGGGCCGCGGTTACCAACAACGGGGCTGTAAAGTGTTGGTTTCGGTTGGCTCATAAATATGACCCTTCACCCGGGTCGAGAGATCAATTAAGGCGAAGGGGTATACCAGCAATCCGGCATGGATGAGAACCGTTTCGTTTTTAAGGGGCCTCGGATCATGCATTCGATCTGTGTCAACACCCCGGTTGTCTCTCTGCCTGTGGTCAGGCCCCTAGAGCCTTTCTAGAGCACCATTTCGGGCACCATTTCCACCGGACCGGACAATGCTTAATGCTCTGCCAATCCAATAATTGAGTGAAACAATTTCATAAATAAAAAAACGGCATAATTGAATGAAAGCCAGGCCACGCCGATATATGAAATGTCCAAACGGGAGGACCAACGCCTGAAGGCGCGTCGTTTAGGAGCGGCGTGTCAAAAGTGAAGGGTGTGAAGCGCCGTGTGTCTCGCTCTTGGTCAAAACAGTGCCAAGACCGCGCTCGGTTCCGTCGTTAACATGACTAATCAAAGCAAGCAACAAAAGGAAGAAGGATGACCGGCAGGCAGAAGAAAAGAGTTTAAACTAATTAAAACATTAGAGCAACCCCTCCCTCGTTTCTGGGGAAGGTTGAATTCGAGGGGCTGGACAACGGGGTTCTGTCCCTCCCTCCTGACGGGGCGGGGAAGCGATCACGGGATCGCTGGAGGGCTCGATAGCTCGGTGCTCGCTTGGAACCAGCCAGCCAGCGAGCCAGGAGGTGTTGACCTGCTCATTAAACATCTTACCTTTCATCTCACAACCTTTCCGCTCCTTGATCGTTCACTTTCGCTTCGATTCGATCTCATTCAGTCCGTTCCTCCGTGTCCTCCGGTGCGAGGCGACGGCGCCCAAAGCGTTAATGTCGCACGAGGTCCCAAGCGTGGTGAGCTTGGGAAATCGGGAATCGGTTTGGTGTGTCCGGGACCGGGCGTTTCATTGTCCCTCTTCCTTTCGGTGCGGTGTAACGTTGGTAACGTTGAGCGTGATTAACACGATCACACTCGGCATGTAAAGGGCGTGTGACTTGCTGTTGTCCTCTCCGTTCCGATCTGGAGTCGATACTGGCGGCAGACGAGATGGAAACCAGAGCGAACATGTTGGCGACTCACGACTCACGACGGAAACGCGGCATACACATGCAGATTGATCTAAAAGGGGAAAGGAATAGTAGGATAAAATTTTGTGTCTAACGTAATTCACTCACTTACCTAATTTGGACAAAAAAAAGGTTCTTTTTGAAGATTTTTGGAAAGGATTAGTTAAAACTTACCTCATGGTATCAAATTTGTTAAGGCGATATCTCCAATAATGTACTTTTTGCGCTGCGCATCATATTTTTCTGCTGTATTATCTGAAACATACAAATCGATATTCTTTTTTTGGTTATAAGTTTTTCCAGCTAGCAGCGTCGATTTTCTGTTCAATTTTAATTTTTTCGATTTTTTGCAACTTTTTTAATTTGATACAGGGATGCTTTTTACGATTTTGCCTCAAAAAAACATGTTTTAAACAATGAAAAAAGTATCAATAATCATTGAAAACAAAAACTCTACGGACTTTCCTTTCAAATAGTGCACAGATTAAGTGTTCTAAATTTCAAATCGATCGGTCCAGTATTTAGATTTAGAAAGCGCCCTTCAAAGTAACGAGAATTGTTGGGACCATACATGAAGCGCGCAAAAATCAATTGCTTTATCAATTTTGCTCCGATAGATCCAAAAAACTGATCAATCTTTCTTGAAAGTTTCACCAATGAGAGTAAAATATAAAAATAATGCTAAAAAACTTAAATTAAACACCTATTAGCACCCTAAAAAAGTACAGCAAGATGCGGAACATAATTTACCGAATAATTTGCGGAACGTAGAATTACCGGAAACAATAGCTACACAACAATAGTCCAAGTGATCCTTCTCCAAAAACCAATGTGTACTGGGATGATTCATGCAACCACAATCGGGTGCCTTGCATTGCATCATGGCCATAGATGGCCTACTTCATCGCCAACAAACTCAAATCGAACGGGTCGATCTCCATGGAAACCAACGACGAACTTCGTACAATGAACTCGGACTTCGACTCTCGGCACTCGGCTCAGACCCTGGCACACGGCGCCTGGACAACTGATACAAACCGGATACTCACCCTTCGGACTCGCCACGGTACCACGAATTCACTCCGGCAGCCTTTAACAGCAGGATTAATTTGTAGGACGTCCAGCGACGTACCTGCCGTGTACCAAGAGTATTAAAAGCATCCCATACCCCCGAAGGCGGCCAGGCGGCCACGGTCCAATGGACGACGCGATGTTTATCGCGATATCGATGTCATGTCCCGGGATCGAACGGACCCCCCCTCCCATACCCTCGGGTGTACTCTCACTTACTGCCTTCACTTCGCCTTGACTCATCCACGGGCGGGCGGGCGCGATTCGAGCGAAGACCACCATCGCCGCGGGCCGTGGGTGTTGCCCTCTTCGCAAACTCCATCTCCGTGTCCATCTCCTTCTCTCTCTCTCCGCGCAAGGGGAACCTGCATGCCCGGGTTGGCAAGAATTTCCTCCATAAAATGGACCTTCGGAACGGAAGGGATGCAGGAACCGGGTGGAGGTGGTGCCTGGAATAAATTAAGAGGAACCTGTTATTGGTGGCCAGCAGCTGAAGCAGCTAAAGCACCAGCAGTCCCAGTACCTTGACCGGCACTAGCACCGCCACAATTACACCAGCAGCCCATCATCATCATCTTCCTCATCCTCCTCTTTGTGGTTGTCGTTGGCGTCATCGTTCGCCAATACTTCGGTCGGTCGGTCGATCGGTCACATACGAACCCCTTCGCCCCCCGGGATACGTCATTTGGGTGTTCGAAGTTCATAAAACTGGACACTGGAGAGCAGAGAATTGGTTTCGCTTCGGTCGCGATCGTAAAATGGCTGCACCAAACCAATTCCCTCGACCTCTCGATGGTTTGCGCTCCCTTAAGACCTGACGACGCAGCGGAGTGCGCACTCCAATGGAGTGTTTGCCACGAGTTTGCCAATCAAATGCTCCGTCGAAGGGGCGATCCTTTTGACTGCGACGACGACGACGACGGAGGCTGGAGCAAGTGCACCTTATTCCCATCTTGTGCGCGCCTACACACCTACCAGCGCACATACACACACGCGCGCACACACGTACACGGTAGTAAAGCGTACGATCGTCTTTCAACCGTCACGCCACTTACGCCACCCACGGGACTCTTCGTGCCCAAGTCAATATCGGGGCCGTCAAGGTGGTGGTGCTGGTGACGGTAGTGACTTACCTTCCGGTTCCATCCAGTCACACCGCACCCACCTGCCTCCCTTTACACCTTTTTTTGATTCATTATTTTGCGACAACGAAGAGGCGGCAACACCAGCAGCAGCCAATATGCGCCTTCGGGGGCGCTTTGCTGCTGCTGCTGCTGCTGCTGCTGTAGGCTGGACCCGGTTGGCACATTCTTACCAGAACGAGCTGCCAACGGAAGCCCATGCGAGCGTCTTGACATTTATGGTGTTCCTATCAACCCACAGAGAACCCGGACAGGCCAGCCCATGACATGCCAAGCCAGGAGCGAACTATGGGCGCAAGTTGGTGCCTCTTGCCCGCTGCACCTTACGCCCGAGAAAACTCGAGTTTTCGGACCACAAACCGGGTCCAGCCGGGCGCTAAATGCTTCTCATTTCCTCTCTCGATCGCTATTTACATAATCGTAACTGCTCCGGTCTTCCGGTTCCCCAAAAAACCGATTCCAGCGCGGCCTTTGGCCTTTCGTCTAGCGCTGGCAACACAATGTTGCCGCGAATATTTAGCGGGAAATCGGTCGATATCGGTGGTCGGTGGCCGGCCATAAATCTGCGCGATCGACACCACGACTCGATAGTGCTGCTGCTGCTGCTTCGAAGTTCGTTTGCACCCAGCCATGGAGGGGAGGTGTTAATCATTCACCACCCCATTTGGTGACAATAGAGAGGGTGAAGGGGCCGCTCGATCGAGCAAGGAAGGAGGTGCAAATGAACGGAAATTAGCGAATAAAGGAGATTAATGAGATTGATCCCCATTTGCACGGCTCATTTGCATCGCGGTAATGGCGCCCCCCTCCCCTCGAAGGGGTGGTGGTGCTGCTTGGTGACAGTAATCCTCCACCCCAAGTCCCAGGTCTCACCGTTTCCAGGGTAGTCTTCGAAATGGAATTTTCCCCGCTCCCGGCGCCGCTTGTTGTTGTCTATATGTTGCCATTCGGTGCGAAACGATCGCGTAAACGTATAACAAAAAAACACTTTTATAAATCGACGTCTGTGCAGAGACCGTGGCAGACCACCACCAACACCACCACCACCATAGCACCACTTAGTGTAAAGCATTTTCCTCAAACTCAAAAAGTTACAGCATCAAACGCAGCATCAAAACGGGGGAAAGAAGGAGGTTGATGGTGCTGGAGTGGTGTAGTCGGTTCGTCACTCTCGTTACACTCGCGAGAAAGTAAATCATGCGTTTCTCCGTTTCTCGGTCCCTATTTTTTTGTGTTTCTGTTTTGTGTTTTGTGTTTTGTGTTTTTTTTTTGGCAAAACGAACCTTTTAGCAAGGCACACTGCGTTGTTCAACCAAATCGCGCGCGCACTTGAAGTGAGCGCATTGCGAGTGCAGAGCAATTTCGTGTTGCATTCCGAAGCATACACAGCAGACCGAGGTTTGGATTTGCGCAACGGATTGACACGTTCTAGGGATCAGCATAAGAAAAAGGTCTCACTAACAGCATCCCCAATCCCAATTCCCTGTCGGAAGTCCAGGTCAGCTGCTTCACACACACCCAAACATGCGCATAAATGGATCACTTCCAACCTCAGCGCTCCAACTACTAACGTTCAAGCAAAAACCCTAAACTAAATCCCGAACGAGAGAGACTCGGAAGGCGATTGGTTTGATGGATTGGTTTAATCATTTGTGGTGCCAACGCGCATACGCGATACGCTCCCCACAAACGCAACACAACGCATCTGGCCTCCAATCTTGGCCGCCGATTGCCGCCACCAGTGGCCGCGGTCTGGCCATCAATCACACCGCCAATCTCCTCGTTGTTGGTTCCTTTTTTTTATTGTTGTTGTAGCGATTTGGTGGTGCCGCTGTTATTGCTGCCGATTGTTATGCTTCTCGATCTTCTCTCCCTCTCTCTTTCTATCTCTATCTCTCTATTCGTTACACATTGTTACCCCTCCCCACCGTGATGTTTTCATTTTTCTTCTCTCCGCAACCAGCACCCCGCAAACACCCCAAAAAGGTGTGAGAAAAGTAAGTTGTTGCTGTTGCTGCTGCTGCGGCCTTTGGTTTAGTTGTTGTGAACGAAGGAACGAACGAACGAAACCGAGAGCGAAATAAACTAATAATTTCGAAAGTATTTATCGGCACTGGCCACAGGAAGTAGGAGCTGTTGGAGAGCTTTCGGGTGGGGGGTTAGGAAGCGGGTGGCTGAACCAGCATAAGCTGCCAAGTCATTATCCTATAATGATCGTCAGGCCAGCCATCAGGGGTCGGTTCGATTGGGTGCAAAATTATGCAAGACAATGCGAGCGCGTCGTGCGCCAATCAGTTTGCCAAAAATGGGAAATCAAAGGCCCTCCCCTCGTCCTCGTCGCCCACCCTTTCCCGGTGATCCTCGTGATCCGCGATCCGCGATCCTTTCATTTCCCTCTTTAGGTCGATTAAACCGCTTGAGAAGATATCAACACAGGGGAGTGAAAGAGAGCAAGAAAGAGAGAGAGAGAGAGAGAGAGAGAGAGAGAGAGAGAGAGAGCAAGATAGAGAGCGAGAGCGCAAGACAGTGTGTTCCCGCTCGTGACGAATCTTGTCAATTTTCCATTCAATGATGGCGCTAATTAACGCTTTTCCAGCACCGATCGACCGATCGACTGATCACGGATCGTTGCTGAGTTGCTGCCCGGTCTGCAACGGGGACCAGACAGTGTGTGATGGAGCCGGACGGACACTCACAGGGTGAGTTGCTCGATCGGTATCGGATCTGGTTCCCTGGGCACTACTGCGAAAACGGAATAGCAACGGCAAAAAAAAGGCAGTTCACGATCGCACAGATGCACCGAACGATCACTCGATCGACTGCGGGTGTTCTATGCCACCAGCAGCACCACCATCACCACCACCACAAAGCCAACCTACTAGAGAGCAGAGCATAACACGCGAAATCATTACGTAAATCGTCGATTGACCAACTGATGCTGATCATGGCGGCCGCCACCATGAGACGAGACAAGACGAGATCCCAGAAGCCACCGGCATACCGGTTACCATTGCAAGCCCTCCGGGGATCGCACAACAACAACAAAAAAACCGAGCTACTTGAACCAGATACCAGATCCGTTTAGCTACTCGATTCGATTCGATTCGTCAGCCACAGTCCTCCACCGACGACGACGATGACGATCGCTTCGAAACTGAACCGAACCGAACCGAGATCGCTAGATTACTTCCGGAACGCGTAATTATTTGCCAACTCCGGTGCGCGCCACCAAACAACCACCAACCTTCTGACCCCCACTGCAGAGTGCGCTACCGAGAGATGTGTTGGGGAAACGCGTTCCCTTCGACCGATGTTTTTCTGTCCATAAACGAATGGTGGCGCGAACGAAAGCGAAGCAAATGCACTGCAAGCGCCACTGGCCGCTCGAGGAGTGAGCAAGCGTTCGCGATCGATCTGTTACCGATATGGAACGCACCTGTCACGGAGCTCTGGGCCCGACCGCTCAGGCCAGAGCTGATTGACTTCCTTTCTCGTCGTCGTCGACGTCTGGTATGCTTTCCGGCCTGAGATCATGTTTGCTTCAAAAATCGTGCATCGCACAAGGTCGTGTCCAGTACACACCACGGCGACATGTGTGTGAGTGTGGCGCTAGATTTTCCCCTTGGCACGTCGGCACACTAGAAGCTAGAGAGTCAGCAACAACACCACCGGAGCACCATTTATGGCATCGACCAACATGCTGTTGCGCTGACATGTACGCGGCGCCGACACCGTCGCCACCGCCGTACAGTCCAAGGTAGGGTCATCGATTCCCCTTCTCAGTTCCACCATCCAGTAGTACGGTCGGTTCCGCATTGGACAAGGTGGCCAGCGTCAGCGATCGATCGCTGGGAACGGCCAGCCCCAAAAGAATAATGCAAATACAAGGAGTCAAGGAGAGGCCACACCAACGACGACGACGACAACGGATACAACTATTTCACACCTTTAAGGTGTGTGTGTGCGCGCGTTGGCATCTCTCGTCTGCATCTCGATCTCGGCGGAACACTCGGAACACACTTCTAATTGTCTCGGTAAACTCGCGGCTTCTGGCACTCCAGCTCCAGGTTCTCAACGTTCCAATTCTACGGTCCCCTGTTTACGGTGTCCCCGATCGCTCGCTACCTCGCGCGTAATTAATTCATAACCCCTCTCTCTGCCGTCTGGTCGCATGTTCTCTCAGACACTCCAAAAAAACACCAAACATCGACGTGTCAGTGGCCCAGAGGGGTCTCTGGTCTGGTCTGGTCTGGTCTGGTGGCATGCAACATTGCGATGCTGCTGATGATGATCGCGATGAGCGTTTAGTGCGCTCGTTAGTGCGCTAAAAGGTGCCGGTGCGCACCGAGTACAAACTCGCACGATTTCGATTTCCCGTCCCGTCCGCGCGGACAAACTATGCTCACTTTGCGCCGGGTAAATCCGGGTGTACCAGGTACAGGTGTTTCGCAGAGAATGGTGCCCCTCTTGGGGCGCACTTCCTCGAACAGTGCGAACTGCCGCACTTAATGGAGTGGAACCGCGTGGAGTGTGGAGTTTTTTTGGTGTACCGGAGATGTTTTTCCCTCATTAATGAAGCGTTAAAGGTCCGTCCAACGAACGGACTCGATCTCGTCCCGATCATCATCATCGTCGTCGGTCATTCGAAGGTCAAACGATGCTGCTTCAAACTTTAAGCGCCCGATGCTTCACCCTCCTGCTTGACTTCTTAATGAACCTAGCCGGATTTCGCATGGAACGGAACCCGACTATCGGGCACCGAATGGCGCCACAAAACATAACGTACGCGAGGATATTTAATTTGGTGCTTTGTGTACCGCAAAAAACTTAAACTACATCGAGAACACTTTTAACACACTTTGGTAACCACTCGATCACTGGTGCATAGATCGGTGCTAGAACCACGATCAATGCTTGTTTAAACTCATACATTCTGTCAAGAAAGTACCGGGAATAGTCGATTTAAATCTGATTGGGCTGTCGGATTAAGTTATGTTTTTTTTCCTAGGTTAGTACAACTGCCCTCAACTATTGTGCAAATTTTGAGTGGAAACCGGCATCCTGTTTGGTTACAGAAATTTTTTAAGTAAGCCGATGTCAGTATAAGCGGCGATTTGTTATCATGGGTGATGACTTTAAACAAAGATTTTGCTTAAAGTTTTGTTTTGCAAATGAAATGCCGTGTGCCGATGCATTGAAAATGTTGCAAAAGGCCTTTTGCAATAATACTCTATCGAAAACTAGTGCATATGAGTGGTACAAAGCCATCAAAAGTGGTTAAACCGATGCCACCAGTTTGTCTTGTTCTGGTCGTTCATTAACTTCCTCAACCGATGAAAACATCGATAAAGTGAAAGATAAGTTGCTCGAAAATCTTTATTATAGCTTGAGAAAGTTGTTTCATGAACTTAACATATCGGATCGTAACATTTTGATTGTTTTTTGCACATGAAACGTATTGCAGCAGGACTCGTTCAAAAAGAGGTTTTTTATAATTTTTTTTTATTTTCCTTTTTTCAATCTAAAATTTTGCACAATAGTTAAGGACAGTTATACCAACCCAGGAAAAAAAACTTAACTTGATGTAAAAAACACTCGATAAAATGACGGGCATCTTGTGACAAGTGGGGAAATGATTTGCTAGTTCATGCGGGGCGGGTATTGGGAATGTTAGATGTCATGCTGGGCGTCCACAAGACGCGTGTGACCTCCGAGCGTGACGTCGGCGTTGAACTTTTCTCACTCTACAACGCTCTACGCAAAGGTCATCAGCATCCTTCGAAATTCATCGGGAGCGGTGGCTGCATGTCAGGGCCATAACGGCCATGAAACGGCCACTAACACCAAGCCTCTGCCGGCTGCAAATGAACTAATCAAACACCTTTATTTATCACCATCTTGTCAAAGTGGCAACGGTAGATTGAATCCGTAGAATTCACGTTCGGAATGCCATGCTCCATGATCGGACCTGTTGCCCCGGTCGAAATACATCGCGATGTTGCAATGTTTGCCACGCACACACACACACAAAGGCACCAAAAATGTGCGTTAAAAATAGCAGCAGCAGCAGCAGCAGCAGCAGCAGCAGCAACAGCTTATTTGCGATCACCAAATTGCTGATCACCATCCCACCGATGCCGATGCCGATTGTTTGCTTGTGTGGGATGTGTGTAATCCTTCCTCGGTAGGACACCGAGGACACTCGGATGATCAACAATCAACCGAACCAGGCACAAGACAAACAACCGCGACAACCGAGACAACCAAATGCGATCATCATCATCATCGTGCGGAGATGTTTAAACGGGGCATGATTCACCCACACAACCGAACCGAAACCGAAACGAGTCGAGAGGGAGTCGCGTGGGTGGGTGGTGATTCCCAAAATTAATATTCATGAACCGACCGCGCGCTCTCGCGTGGTTGTTTATTTTTGCCACCACCAGCAGCAACAGTTCGGGGTCACTGCTGATGCCGATCGCACCTGTTTGGGAGACGAGAAATTCGATCGATTTAATCACGGGACGGTCGGAATGGTCGGGGGTCCATCTTGCTTTTTGGCAAACATTGACTCACAGCGCGGGCCCCCCAGCTCCATTCCAAAGGGGCGGTGTGGCCCCCTTAAATGGACGCCTGACGAGCGTCGTCCCTTATTTATGCAAAACCCGACTCGCTCGCGGCTCTCTGAAACGAACCCCCCTGCGGGTTCGTGTCTTGTTTGGGGCCGTTGAAGTCTTTTGTTCGCTACCGCCTATCAGCGCTCTCGGTGTGTGTTGTCGTGTCGAGTCGTGTCGTGTGTTTGCAGAGATGCTCAGCTGCTCAGCAGCATAGCTATTACATCATTTGCAACCCAAAGCAAATGAGACTCAAAACCAAAAGCTCCTCGCAGTAGCCTTCTCCTCCTCCGGCCCAGGATTGATGCTTTGCCTATGCTGGGGCATGTTTCGTTTTGTCGCGACCATCACGATCCAGCGCACAGTTAGTCGGAGACACTCCGAGACTGCGGCGGTTGTGCGGTTTCGATTCGATCCGGGATTAGCGAGCAGCAGGTTGGTTTGATTTTGAGTTATTAGTGGAAGGTCACGCGGACACCGCACTACGGTGAGGACCGTGAAACCCTTCGCTTCACGGTGTGTATCGTGGTGTGTCGTGTCGTGTGATGATCATTTGTCGTGGGATGTAGCAAGAGCGCGTAAGCGATTATCATTATATGGGTCACAGCGCGTACCGCGTGTTTAAAGGCCACACACACACACACATACACACGCACAGGAAACCCCAGAATGGGGTCATGGCGCAGAAAAAAGAGAAGAAAGAAAAGAAAAGAAAAGAAAAACAAAGATATTGATTTCGACTTACAATCTTCTTTCTTCCAGAGTAAAAAAGTGAGGACGACGGCATCAGCATCATCATCATCATCATCATCATCGTCAGCGATCACTTCCGTCACGGCAGTGCCAATCATCGGTTCCTGGCCGTGTGGCCTCATTTAATGATACGATATCGTTCGCGAGTATCGTTGCGATCCCTGCTGATAGCGCGATAGAAGGCAGCTGCGGCAGGCATTAATCACCGAGCCAAGACTACGAGGGGCACCACCGGAACGAAACGTCAAACGTTTGGCCAGCCAGGCCAGTAGCCGATAGCGTAGCGGGAGGCGCTTGCTTGCGCCCTGACCCACTAGAACCTGATCGCCCGAACGGGTGGCACAGAAAACGACGGAGGAGCAACCGCACGATAATATATGCCGCACGCCACCGGGCGCCCCGAACAGCAGCAGGATGGGCACGAACTCCCCCGGAACGCCGAAGAAGTGCCGGCTGATACTGCAACAATGTCTGGCGATACAGCTCACCAAACCGGGCAGCCCGCCCGAGGACTTCTGGATGTACGACAGCGGCTACACGATCTTCCAGGTGAGTGCGAACGATCGATCGATCGATCGAGACCACACGTTTTCAGGGCGGTGGGGGGTTGGTGGGCTTTCGTATGATTATCGGTTTCCGATCGGCACCGGCAGCCATCATTTTCCGTTGTTTTTTTTATGTTTTTCCGTGCTGCCGGCGCAGTAGCAACAATCGCAGCAATCGCAGCAACAGCTGCTGCTTCTGCTGCTGCTGCTACGTGTAGTATCCGATGCCCCAACCTGCAGGTTATGGCAAATCGCGCGGAGTGCTTTGATTTGTCCTCATTTTGTTTGCCTTACGCTAACGCTAAACATCGTAAAACAATAATCATTTGGACTCTTTGTACCGTCGTGTCCAGGCCATGGTGGCCAAGCCATTGAAGCCATTTTATTGTCGTGTCGAGTACCGTGGTACAAGGTACTTTAAAAAGACAGGTAGCTTTATCCAGAACAAATCCTCGATCGTATTTTAGAAAAAACTTCAGAGTTTGACATTCACGGGATGGTGGGATGTTTACTTCGGGAACGCTCTTTTCGGAGCTGTTTTCGCTTTTCTGTGGTATTGAATTTGAACTCACGAAAAGTGGCACGAAAGTTGAAGTTTATGCAAATATTCTCAAAATTCTTCCTAGTGTTTCAATATGGTATCGGTCCGTAGGTCTTGCCACCCGGCCTAGAACAAGAGCTAGCTAGCGTTCCTGGACCGTGCTCACTCGCTGTAAAACATAACTCGGTTGCTCGATTGATCTTAAATAGAGAGATGAATCATTTAAACATCCGAAAAAGAGTGAAATCAGGTACTTTCCTTGATAAAACCACCAAACTTGCCCATATCTTCTTCTTCTTCTTCTTGAAACTCACGTGGTTTTGTTGATAAAAGCGCCCTGCTATGAATGTCAAACAAATTCAAAATGGTGACCTGTCAAAGCGGTTAAGAAGCTACCTGTCTTTTTAAAGTACCTTGCCGTGGTAGCACTCGTACTGCTCTTCATGCTCGTGCTCTTCAAACCTCCGGCTGCTTCCATAACATACCGCCATTCGGATTTAATCGCCTTTCGCCAGGCGAGTTTTATTGGTATTTGTTTGCTGTTGTGGTAAGACAGACGAGGCGGCACAGGATGCAGGAGGCAAAGCACACAATGCACCTTTTTTGAAGCATTATTTGACATAAGATCTTCTCCGTTGTATTACGCTTACGTTTGAACGGCGGAATGGAACCACTAGGAAAGGACTCGTTTTGTCGCTTTTAGCTCGTGTTAACACAATGCAACATGATAGCGTGTGGAAGATATTGCCGGAATGGAATGCAAAACATCAGCGCGAGCACCATAAGCACAGATAAAACTGATGGAGACATTCGCTTTAATGCCCTCCATATTACTTCACTACATTACGGCGATTTGGTGCGACTTAGTGCTGAAGTACTTACTTTCTTCTCGACTAGTCTCGGTGGTCAGCTTCTTGCTACTTTCACTTCGCACAGCCGGATCGTAAGGACGCCAAGGTCTGTCCCGTCGTCGTTGTCGTCGTCGCGTCTCCACCCTTTTGTATCTCATTATGCAGAATGTAGAAAAAATACCTGCGATCCAACCGGAAGCTAAACGAAAGTGATCAACGCTCTCGGTGGATGTAGAATGTGTAGTGGCCCATTACATAAACCTGCTTCGTTCTCAAACCCGGGAAGAGGAAGAACCGGAGAAAAACAAGGCCATCACCGGAACCTTTTCATCCGGACGGTCTGGGATGCGAATTGTATAATCACTGCCGTGTGTGTATGTGTGTGTGTGTGTGCATTGCCCCGCATTGTTATCATCCCGCGTTCCTGCTCCTCCCTGTTAGGGCCCGATGTCGCAAGACATTCCAGTCGATGTTGGCCACCACCTTTGATAGTAGAAAACGGAAACGCAATCGTTTGCAGAAAGTGTTGGAAAAAAACTGGAACGACGACCATCGCTAGTGGAACCAACAACTAAAAGCAACGCTGGTGATCGCTATTTACACACTTTTTAAATGCAATTTAATGCACATCGCCCACCTCGGGGGTCGCGCCACCATCCATCGTCACCGTCGCCCGGACTGGGACCGGACTGATCGAGAGTTAGCGTCGTTTTTTTTCTTCTCTTTTTTGCTCCTACTTTTCCTTTATTTTCCTTCGTCTTTTTTTTTTCTCCACTCCCTTCGGGGTCTTTGGGTTTGAGATCTTGAGGTTTCTTGAGCGTTGTAAGCCGTGAGCTGTGTCCATTTCTAATTGGATCGTTTGCAGCACGGACCACGATGTGACCACCACGGCGGCCACGAGCGCGTCAACCCGGCACATGATGCGGCTGGAAGCCGTACACGAGCTGACGCTGGACTCGAAGCTGTTCCCACATAATTTTGCTTTCATTAAAAGATCCGCAACCGTAAACCAAGACCTGCCACAAGCAGACGCACGGCTGTGGTCAACAGGAGAGAGAGAGCGAACGACCAATTCCGTTCAGCAGCAGCAGCAGCAGCAATAGCAACTGAAAGGCTTCGTTCCAGTGCCCATCGATGATCACATCGCGCGGGCACACACACACACGTACACCTTGGATACCATGAGCATGAGTTGATCTTCAAATTAAAAATCGATCAATTAAACATCGAAAACATTATCGAAATTACGTTCAATAAAGGACAAATCCTCGTAAAGCAAGCTGTCGTCGCAAACGGTGCGAACCGGAGACGGGCGCGAACGATAGTGTCATCGGTGTGCTCGCGCGAGCATATAAGCAACATGTCTCCGGCGGTGCCGACTGATGCGCAATCACTTGGCGTGAATCATGTTTTACACGCTTGTTTTGCAATGATTGATAAGGAGAGTTTCCTTGCCCCGGCCCTTAGTTGCTTTCAACTTCCTTTCACGATTGCGCTTCGCGGTGGATCTCCTCTGATGATGATTCATGGCGGCGTCACCATCGCGACCGTAGTAGCAACCGGTCCTGAGGATCATTATTTGTTTTTCCTCACCGGGCAAACGTGAAATTATCTCACTTTCTGCTCGGAGTCGGCCGCCGCACGACGTCGTGGTGACGCGGTGCCAATGAACTAACCAATGCGCTTCGATAATTGGTTTGATCATCATCAACGGGACGGGACACACACACACACGCATCACAGTTCCCAGATGGTGCGCCTCATGATGTCGAGCTGGAAAAGTGAAATTAAAAATAAGTCCCTACACCATTAGAGTCGGAATGATGGCTTTAGAATCGGTTCTCCTGCTGCACTCGTTCGACGAGTGACGATCGAGGGTTTTCTTAATGGCGAGAAAGCCATCACGCTGGTACCGTTACTCCTGCCTATGCTAATTGTGCATCGCGTCCGACATCTTCATTGCGCGCGGTTCGCATTTCATCCAAACTAATTATTCGATTTCAACAATACACACCCATCAATCGCGAGGCGGAAGATCGAGATGTGTTGGCAATTAGATCGGTTTTGTTTCCTAATACCGCGTTTGCTCCGTTTGTACAAACTGCTGTGGCCATCCGTAGGTTAGAGAGAGCCCGCGCGCATAAACTAATGCCAGTAATTGCTTCACGCTCGGCGTGTCAATCGAAATTCGCTACGGCTGGTGTTCGCGATGCGATGCGATGGCGATCCGATTTCATGCTCATTTTATCTGTTGGCAAATTAATTAATACCACCCACCCGATGCCAATCCAATCGAAGGGAGCCCTTTTCTGTCCAAACACACGGTACAGGTGACGCGGTGTTTTGTAATCATCTCCCGGTGAAGGTAATTGAAGTGGTTTTGAATAATTAGATTACCTAATGGTGTTTGCGATGCTGCGGTACCGAACTCGCTTTCGGCACAGCCAGAAATCGGACCTGATGTTCTTGATAGATGAAAGCCACTGGGAGTTGATAAGTTTTTGTGCGTCACCATATTTGTCCACCTGTCAACCACTCGATCGAGCAAATCGAGGACACGAACCGACATGTACGAGATGACATCACCACCTGATGCGCTGGTGAACCGGAACTCCGTGCTCAACTCCGGGCAGTGTTTTTGCTTGTCAAATAAGAAAGATTAAGCAAACAATCGAGTTCTGGAGTCATGATTCATATCTCTACAAGCCATTGCCAAATACAGATACAGAGACAGAGGGATTGTGTGTGCTATTCGGCCACAGCTAGAATTGAAGCGCGAGAAGGAGAAAACGCAAACGGGCTGGCAAAATTTCTTCCGCAAAACCACTTGGTCACAGCTGCGAACGACCTGCACAATAAACACACATAGACACACCCCTCGGCGTGTGTGTGTGTCTGCACCATCCTGGTCCTCCTGTTGGCCGCTAGGGGGAATGATTTCATCAACCCCTCCAAAGCGGCAGCGACCATTTGTTGTGTTTGTGTTTTATCCCGTTGCGGCCAGACTCGACCAGACATTCCTTTCGAGAGTTCGAGACCAAACAAAACCGTTCTCGAACTAGCAATTGCACTGGCTGCCGGCCAAATTCGAGACCGAGACCAGATCGAGTGCTACCCTCTCCTGCGCGAGAATCTTTATCGATTTTCGTTGTACTTCCCCGGTTCCTCGGAGCTTGTTGTGGTTTCCCTTGTTCTCAGCAGGCATCCCTGGCTAATGCGCGGCTTACACGCGCGTCTAGGAACAAGTATAGAGCGTACTGTACATAAGCCAGTCCACATCCGTCTTCTTCCGGTTGTAATCCGATTTCGCTCCGAAAACCTTCAGCTTCTTCGGCTTTCGCGGCGTTCTGAACAAGATTTCACCGAACGGGTCGTCCTCCGGGTTTGTTTGCCCCGACTTGCTATTTCACTTGTGTAGACTCGGTCCCCTTCTTTCCGCTAAACTCTCAAAACGAAACGAACAACGAATTGTAATATCCCTGGACCATGTTTTTCCAAGCCGGCGTGCCGTGCAGGATGTCGCAGGAAGGGGAACCATTCACCCTCGCTGTGCGACCCCTTAAATGGCATATTCCCTTTAATGCTGCGCGAATTAAATGTCTCACCATCATCGCAGCTGATGATGGTGATGATGATGATGATGATAACGGAACAGTGCGATGCGATTCCGGTGAATGGGATGTGATTGATTACTATTAACATCGGCGATGACAGGAAGCAATAGTTGAGTTGCTAATTCCGATTGCCATTTCCGGGCGCGGCATATCCCCTCAAAGTAATCTGTTCCGTTGCTAGTACCCGGGAATGATAAGTTTGATTAACAATAACCCCTTTGGGTGTCTCGCGAAACGAAGGAAATCTGTCTAATTTATCGCTTTATCGCTCCTTCGGGGCACACTTTCATTATGTTCGACCGTCTGTCCTGCTCATGAATTTAAATTATTCACAAACTGCGGAATGGCGGCACAAATTTGCAGCAGAACCTCGTTCGTGAACCTCTAAACTCACGACTTTGAACGAACAACGATTAATTCCATTCGCAGACAGATCCAACTCGCGTTCCCCCTTTAAGTCTGGACCAAGCGGAATCTCCCTCGGCTTATTCCTGTGTCAAATCCTCCACCACCATCGACGACCATTGGCATATAGTCTCGGCTTGGTTTTGGTTACGAGTTTGGTTCATTTATCAGCGTCCGAAAGAGAGTACATCCGGTCGGAGACGACTCCCGTGCGCTCCGCATTTCCGGCCGAATGGACCGCTCCAGCTCGCATTCACAACATTCATCATAGACTTCATCATCATCATCATCATCATCGTCCGAACGGACGGTCTACTGTTCGTAGGAACGACTTTTGCACACTGTTACCCATGGCAACCGGCACACAGTAGAATGACAAAACGTTCTTCGGGCTACTAAACGACTGATGGCTTCATTATGTTTTGTATAAACGAAACTAATATTGATTGTGAGCCCCGCACCCGCACACTCACCACATTCTTGCGCGGCCGCATGCATGAATGTGTTAATGAAAGTAATTTAATTTGCCATCTTGTGCGTGTTCCTTCAGCTTTCTCACTTGTGTGTCACATCAACACGCTCTTCACTGTACCACCGTAGACCATCAGCATATTCCAGGCTGTAGGCGGGACTGCTGCTGGACTACCGTGTGCCCCGCACGTGGTCACCGGTACCGGTCCGGGATCGGGCACCGCACCACAACTTCCGCGGCCGCAACCGTTCATTATGAATTCAAATCACGTCCCCCGCTGGGCCATTCTACATTACATCATCGTTGGGAGTCACGGTGGTTGAAAGCGAGGGAACCAACACCACCAGACAGTACCATTTAGCGGCGGAATGCTTCCGTTTGCCCCGACATCCTCAAGAGCAACTCCACGATGGCGGAAGAGTGACATACGCCACTCGATG
>NC_064875.1:45692041-45712041 GCF_943734745.1 Anopheles darlingi | reverse complement strand
TACGTTTTTCACCAGAATATACGCTTCTTTCTTCTCAAATCACCAGGAAAATCGCCAAGGAAAACCCAGAAAATCACTCACACGCAGACGCGTTTTTCACAAAAAGTGACAGCCGAGAACGTTGTCAAATCGTGTTTATATCCGCCCGCGAAATCGTAAACAAAGTTCGGTCGATGATTTTTTTTGTGAATTTTCCTCCAAAAACCGTTTTCCAAGATGCCCAAACGCAATGTGGCCTTCATTAAACCGGAGGAACCGAGTTTTCTCAAGAAAATCAAAGAACAAATCGGCTACAGGGAGGGCCCGTCGATAGAGGACAAGGTAGGAAGCGCACGCTCTGGAGAAGAAACGCGGAATCGCAAAATCTAAAACCGAAACCTTTTTTCAGCGCGAAGCAATAGAAAACTATGAAGATTCGGACGAGGAAGAGAATGATGATGAAAAACCGCAAGTGGTGGTCATCAAGGACGGCGATCTGACCGCAGAAGAAGCCGCCAAAGCGTTTCAGGGTACGCTCATGATTGCGCTCGTTTCCGCAGTATCGAGCTAATTAAGATCTGTTCTTTATTTTAGAGGAAAGCGAAAAGCCCGCCGATTTAAACCAAAAGATTGTCTTTAAATCGAAAAAGTCGAAAGAAGATAAAACGGACGAAAAGCCGAGGCCTGAGCATAAGGCGGATAAGAAGACGAAAAAAGCGCGGAGGAAAGAGCAACAGAGCAAACTATCATTTAACGAAGATGACGAAGAAGATAATTAGATTAAAGACGGATAAGTTTTACAAATAAATAAGAAAAGTGCTCCATAAAACCCTGTAACGATTTCCAAGCGCTCAGGTTTTTTTGTGTCGGTCACTGTTCCTGCTGTCAAATTCGGCTTCAAATGAGCTGTCAATCCAATCCTGGTTCAAAATAGGGGATAAAAATCGAAAATATCACGAAATGTTCGTAGTTTCGCGGTTTTATTAAATGAATAATGCACTAAAAATAATAGTTAGCATTAAAAACATTAAATAACACACGGTTAATGGGCATCTATTTGCAATAATACTCGAATTAGTTTGAAGCATGCCTTAAATTGAACCCTACTTCGATGATCCCCATCGTAGACAATCAGCCTGCAAGCATCAAATCCAGCGGCTATTCTCCCTCCCCCTCCCTCATTTCGTTTTCAACTTTCAGGCCGCACGGACGTGTTTTGCGTGCTTCCGTGCGTGTTTTCCCGTGAAAAGAGATTAAAGGTGTGTGATGCTTACCGTTGACCACCGTGCAGAAGCAAAGGCCAACGTTTGCTAACTGAGCACATCGAAAGGTACAAACCTTCCCGGAGTCTTCTAGTGATGTGTGCGCGATGCGGATTGTTCGGCGTCCGGCGAACCGTTGACCGTTTTAGTGGTGGCCCTCGAAAGGACGTGAAAGTAACGCCGCGCTTGAAAGTGAAGGAAAAGGGGGCAAAGAAAGTGAACTTCTTGATGTTGTCCACAGCAGCACGCGACCGATCGTGCAAAGGTTGCATTCTTGCAGAAGTAGATCCTAGCCGAACGCGGTCGTGGGCTCGTGGGTCAAACTTTTGAATAAAATTTCCCAACCCCCGGTGGAAAATTGTGCGAGGGGAGACTTGTGAATGTGACACGTACTTGGGTTTGTGTGTGTGTGAATGTGCGTGTGTCCGCTAGTGCGTGTGTGTGTGTGTGTGTGGCTAGCTCAGAGGCTCAGAAATGGGAACAAGCCCACCGCAGCACCCCCGCTCTCCTGCCTCCTCGTCCCCGACAACATACCCCGTGCTTTCCACATCGCACCGAACGCGGACCCCTCTGCCTACCTTTTTCACACAAGGCATTCCCCCCCCCCCCGCCACCGCCACCAGCACACCGCGTCTGGTGCCAACGTGTATGTATGTTTGTGCGTACGTGCGTGTGTGTGTGTGCGCGTATGTGACGCGCTAATATAACGAGCTCATACAAGCAGTAACACAACGACCGATAGATAGAGGGGAAGGGAGAAGGAAGTGTGTGGAATTAAATTCCCCCCCCCCTCCTCCCCACCAACCCCTGTACACCTCCTCTTCGGCCGATGCTCCACCAAATGGCACGTGAAAAAACGAGAGAGAAAGAGAGAGTGAGCGGGAGAGGAAGAGAGAGAGAGAGAGAGAAAGAGAGCGAAGAGAGCGAAGAGAGGTCTAAGTAAAGCGAATGTTAAAAAAAAACATGTCTATGTGTTTGTGTCCGCCGGTTTGTACGTACCAGCCGAAGTGCACACACACACACGCAAGCGCCCGGTCCTGCCGCCACTTCCAACCACCTCACCCTCCCACCACCGGCCATCCCTAGGGTTGCGCATACGGTGTTGGCGGTAGTAGCGGCAACGGCAAACGGATGACATCCAACAAGGCAGGCAGCGGCAGCGGCAGCCCAGGGAAAAGGCAAAAAAAATGGGAACGGTCGTTGAGGGGTTGCGGGGCGGAAACAGGAGGGCGCGGCGGCAACGATCGATGTGTGCGTGCGCCTAGGTTGTGTGTTTGTGCTCGCGGTGCGTGTGTATGTGTACTCTATTGCTGGGAGGTTTGTGCTGCTGCTGCTGCTGCTGCAGAGGTTGTTGTTTTTGTTGTTGCTGTTTTCCTCTTCCCCAATCGTGCGCAGCATGTTGGGGCAGGAGGGCGGACGGGTTGTCGAGAGGGTCGGGTCGGGCGGTTTGGAGGTGTGGCGCGGGGTAGTGGAGCGAGATGGCGACTTTTGGTCCGTCGCTGCCGTTGCAGAGGAGCACAGCGGAAAGCGGGGGAAGTGTGTGGCAGGTGTTGCGGCGGCGGTGAGGTTGAATCAGCTATTTTCCAACCAACAATTCCAACATGGCGTCGAGCGGTAGCGACGGCGACGGCGGCGGCGGCGGCGCCACCAACAGCGGCAGGATATTGAGTGACAGTGGAGGTGTTGGGTGAGGCGCGCGGCGTTTAAAAGGCTCCCAAGTGACGAACAATAATCCCTGCTCCGGTCTCGGTCGCCCGCGAGCACGCGCGTCGACCGGCGGGATTTCGCGGAACAGCTGGAAGCACGTGAAGGACAAGGCCGCGAAGACCCCGCGCGCCGTCGTCTGCCTCTCTGGGATGGCTGGCGTGTGTTTGGCGGTCAACCGATAATGCTAAGCAGCGCCCGGTTTTTTGTGTGGCACTTCCTTCCACCCTTGGTGTGTTGTTTGTGACGTGTATTGTAAATAAAAGACCATTTTTTATGCTCGCCCGGCACGCGGCTACTTTGGATCGCGAGTTCGATGATCGAAGGTGGCGCTGATGACGCGCGCGCGCGAAAACGGTTTGAAAACAAATGAAAACTGGTGTGCGTATCGCAGCACAGCACAGCACAGCACACGGACCATCAATTTCACTAAAACCCCTTTCGCGTTCGTCGCGATTTGGGTCGTTGCGGGACGAAAGTTGTTGCCCCGCAGCAGCAGCACCCGCCGCAATGACGGCAACGAGCACGCGCACGCACGCACACACCTCCGTTCGCTTGTCATTTCCCACCCGGCGAACTCGTCCGTATAGGTGCATGTGTGTGGTGGTGCGCGGTTGAGATGCGAGCTCTTGCGTTTCCTCTAGCAAAACACTACGCCGACAGCATGGAGAGCATCATCAACATGCGTTTCCACGCGCTGCTGCTGCTGCTGTCGTCGTGCCTGCAATCAATGCAGTATTTTGTTTGTTTTATCCTTTCACGGCACTTGGGAATGGGAATCCCTCTCTCGGGAGCAATCATTATCTGTTTGTCTTTCGTTTTTTTGTCTTAAAACTCTTTCTTTCACTCACGAAACTCCGATTCTCGCTTCAGTAAACAGCTGGTTTGACAGTTCTGCTCGCTTTCTTGAACAATCAACGCACACACTGCTGTGCCCGAACTTAACACTGTGTGTATATCCGTGCGTGCGTGTTTGTGTGTGTGCATGTGTGCAGTGAACAATTCTCGGTCTAGTAGTCATCATCAACCACCACCAACCCGTCGCAAACAATCCAGAAGCCCGGAGCAAGTAAGTAAACTGTTGTTCCCCGAAAAAAGGCACCTTTGTTGCCCCTCCTTTCATTCCAGCCAAATTTGCCGGATGTACGGTTTGCAGTGAAACCAGTGACACACGGATCCGATGGTGATGATCTCTTGCCAAGGAAATCACCGGTAGCCGCATTTACGCGGGCGGGGCAGCAAATGAAGCTGAAGAAGATTTTCCCTAAATCGATTTCCGGCGGTGACCTTTTTGCCGCTGCCGAGCCTCTGGTAGTGGCCACGCTGCAACGCAGCGGGAAGGGGACCCACATCTACCAGGTCTCCTCTCCTCGCGCTCTGTCTCATTCTCGCTTCCTTCCGTTTCAGGCACATCCTCCTCTTCGTGCCTATCTCTTCCTCTGTCACGGACCGTTATGTTCTGCCATTTATCAGCGGCCCGGTGTGTGTTTGTCTCGGAAATCGGAAGCCGCTCTGCTTCTTGGGGTCCCCCGCGGGATCGTAGCGCCTGCCCTTCGTCTCGATGAAGAAGGTCCTGCATGATGATCCTTGCGGAGTGGAGTCGATGTTTCTCGGAATCGACCGCATCCCCGTTGTACCCGACAGGCGCAAAATCGTGGCATCCTCCTCCACTCCTTCCCCGCCATCCGTGCCTACCGGTCAGACGAAGTAGTCGTTCCAAGCTGGCGATGGTGGCGCCCCGTAGTGGCGGACCACCAGAATCAGAGAGACACTGAAAAGAGAGAGAGAGATAGCTAGAGAGAGCAAGAGAGCGATTGAGCGAGACGGAATGGATAAATCGGCGGCGGAATATTCTCCTCCCTACCCGGCCTCCTCCTGAACCGACGACAACGACGACCATCCTTCCTGCTGCCATCCATCCCTGGAACAACGGCAACAGGGGGGGCAACAGGAGACGATGGTGTGTGGTGTAGAGGTCGTGTCCTGGATACACTGCCACATTGGCAACAGGGCCCTAAAGCGCGCAAGAGAGCAAGAGAGCGCAAGAGTGAGAGAGGGAGGTGATCGTGTTGCGGGCAAGCAAGGGGCAACAACGGTGGTGGATGCGCGGTGTGGTGCGCTTCAAGCCCGGGGTCTGCCCCCTTGGTTCCGCGTCGCTATTGCTGCCGTTGCAGGCTCCTTCTTTCTGGCCGCGCGGTGCGTTTGTGTGAGTGAGTCTGTGAGCGGCCGGGAGCTGTCGCGCGCGTGTGTGTGTGTGCCATTGGCTCTACTTTGGGTGAAGATCCGGTCGGTAGAAAGAGGAAGGGAGGGGGGGAGGTGGGAGCGGAGTAAGCGGAGGGAACTGTTCGCGGGGATTGGATGAAATTCAGAAATAAAAGATGTAGAAGAAGGGTAGAGTGTGGTAGGTGGTGGATGAGGGAAGGGGGGGGGGCTTGGCACTGGGATGACGAGACACGAGGCGAGGCGAGGCACGGCCGGAGAGGGTTGCGAGGAGGCAGCATGATTTGGAATCTTTGTTTTCGAAAGGCTAGAGGAGAGGAGGTGGGTTGACATGGTGTGGGGATGGTGGTGATGGTGGTGGCGGTGGGGTATGGAGCGGTTAGAAGGGCACGGGGGGGAGAGCTTGGGGTAGGATCGCCGTGAACACATTTCGATGAGAGGGAGGCAAGGGAAGAAAACTCAAAAAAAAAAACAAGAAACTTTTTTACTCTTCACAAGTTAATATAACATTTACGGAAAGATGGTTTGGCTATTGAGAATTTCAGTGGCTTACAGGAAAATCTTTTTTTTTATCAGCTCAAGCGTTACATAATGTGCCTGACGGTTATATAATGTAAATGTGGCAGCTGTGGTACCCTTGTGCAACGGGTTTTATTACGGTCTATTCGATGCTTTTAGCACTACAGATTTCTTATTGGTATTGGAGTTTGGAGTTTTCTGTTGGGAAATTGCAGTATCGTATCGTTATTTGAAGGAAGATTTCCATTCTCCTGAACGATCAGTTTTCAATCAGTATTACTGGCTGCAATCAAATTCCTTAAAGTACATGTCTTCCTTGAATTTTCTTGTTTCCTCCTGTACACCATTCATCAGTAGATCTCTGGGGCTTAACAAATTTCCCAATGATTCACCGCATCGGTTTGCGTGAAACATCGTGAAGCTCTCGTTTGCATGTCTCGCCGCGTAGCATCACTTCCTTGACGACGAATCTTCAAATTGACTTGACCTCCCCATCATTTTACGATTGCGATCCGCACAGCATGATGTCTACTAGGGAACCTCCTAGACGCCTTGTTGTTGGTTCCCTTAGACAACGGATATTAGCTTCATCCCCATTGTGAGTGGTGAAGGCAGAGAGAGGAACGCACAGCAGCTGTCCAGAGTTCCATTAAACACTCGTCACGCAGGAAGTACCACCAGGACCACGAAGGGCAAATGGAATGGTAGTCGCTTTGCTGCGGCGCCAGAACGCCAAAGTGACGCCACGCGAGTAAAAGTGAGGGAGCAACTGAGCAGCTACTAGGCAACTGTCAAAAGTAGGACAAGCAATTCTAATGGCTAATCGCAGCAACACTAGGCAATTGCAACAGGGAGAAAAGGAAATATCCCTGGACCACGTGGCTTCCCTTAGGTGTAGTTCTTATCTCTAGCAGTAGTAACAAAACTCCCGTTGGTGGTAACAACAAAACAAGGACGTTGGTTGCAAGATCGATGTTCGCAATCGATCTACTTCTTAAGCAGTAGACGCCATCGTGAATCATGTGGAGATATTCGGCTCTCGGTCATAATCAACTGCAGCTAACGGAAGTTATCCAGCGCGCACACACCTGCTGCGGGGAATAGCGTGGAAAACTAGCACGATACCGCGGCCGGGGGGAGGCTTTCACTTGGCTTTTCCGATTGTGCCTCTATACGTCGCGTCTGCTTCTGTATGTGTGCTCGCCCCCCCAGTAATGCAGTCTAGGGGGACATTTTAATGCACTGCGAATGTGTTAGGTATGGTTCTCCTTGTTAAACCATGACCTGCTCGCACTGGCGCATCTACAAATCCAAGACCAAGAACAAGGATAACACAGACCACCGTGGCTAGGGGCTCTAGCACGTTGCATGTTGCTCGACGAGAAGGTGTATTCCCTTCGTGAGGATGCTGACACGAGCAACAGCAACACCAGCAGCAGCAGCAGCCTGCTGACGTATCTGCTCTGTTCTGGCGCTGTGTGCATGCGTGTGTGTGTGTGTGCTGTTGTTTGTCCCCCTTCGGCTGTCAACTGTGGTAATAATCAATGCTTTTGGGGTTGTTGTTTCTTCAGCCGCCTCTGTTTCCGCCATTTTCGGCCAATTCGCGTCTCCTCGCCATCCTTCGCCACGCTTCTCTTCTTCCCTTTCCCAGTGTCCCCTGCCCTCGGCTGCTCCGGCACCCTTTGGCTCCGCGTGACCCTTCACTTATTAATTGACGAACGGCGTCCGCGTGTCTGTCAACGTGGTTGTGTGAGTGCGTGTGCGTGTGCGTGTGCTAGGTGATGTGAGGTTCTTTATCTCGTCCTCCACCGGGGCAAACCATCCTACCATACTACTCCCCTCAGCCCCATCAACAATCGCCAGCAACATTACCACATACTCTGCAGCACCCCCCGTACCCCGTACCTTCCTCAAACCGCGTACCGCTCCTGGTGATCCTCCCCCCCCGGGCCCGCCCTCCACCTGTTCCCTCTCGTTTGACGTTCTTCTCCATCATTATTGTTCGACCCACCACCGAGCGGCGGAGGAGGCCCCATTGTGGAGCGAAAACAGCTTACTAAAAACAAAAAAAGAGCTCCAACTCTCTCTCTTTGTGCGTCTTCTTTCCTTCTCTTCTCTCTTTGTCTCTCTCTTTCTCTTTGGTAGAAACGTACAGACGCTCTCTCGTTCTCTCTCTTTCTGTCTTCCCCGCGCGTTCTATCTGCTCCTTTTGGTAAATTTCTATGACGTTCACCGCTCGGCCAGATATATTCGCACTCGATCACTCTCTCTCTCCCTTGCTCTCTCTTGTTCTCTCTCCCTCTCTCTCTCTCTCTTTCTCTCTCTCTCTCTTCCGTCACTGAGCGGGGCAATGTTGCGTGAACGTCACTTCGTGGTGCACTCTCTTCCCTCGCGCTCTTACTCTCCCGCTCTCTCGCATACCGCGGGCATCGCTTTTCTATCTTATCCTGTAGCACGCCGCCACCGTCGCCGTCGCCGCCGACCATGCCTTCGTCATCATCCTCCCCTCCCTCCACACCCTCTCCGTCTATCAGCGATGGTGGGTTGTTGGGGCAACCGAATAGCTGGGTGGACAGTACGGGTGTGCTGATAGGTTTGGAGCTTGCAAGGGTGTGGGGGGTGGGGGGCGCACGGATCCATCCATTCCGCTTCTATTCATTTCTCCACCCGCTCTCGCTCTCTCTATCGCGCACCATGTCTCTCTTTCTCTCTCTCTCTCTCTCTCTGGTTTCCCTCGACCATCACTCGATCGCCACCCTTCATCCTCCAACCTTTGCGTACTCTTCCCGCTCTTCCTCTTCCTCTTTACGCATCCTCCTCCTCCACCCCCTAACCCCTCTCCGTACAATGGTTTCGGTGGCCCAAAACTTGCTGGCGACTCGTCGCCGGCTGGTGTGTGTGTGTGTGTGAGCAGCACACGTACAGCACTGTGTGCACGGGGCACAAACACACCAATCCGCTGCTGCTGCTGCTGCTGTTGCTGATGATGATCATCATCACCATTGCAACCGGCTCTGTCTGCTGCTGCTGCTGTGGATGTGGATGTGGATTGTGCGCGCTTATTCTTGCTTTGGCTCCCGCGCGCGCTCTCTTCGCTCTACGTACGGCTTGGATGTGGTGGGGCACTTCTTGACAACATAATGCTTCGGAAGTGTCGGCTTGGGGAGGGCCAGGAAGAGGAACAACGGGAGAAGCGGGGTGTGGGGATGTTCGCGGTCGTCGTTAAAAGGAATTTTCCTCTAGTGGTTCTGTTGCTGGTTGGTGGTGTGTTGGGGCGCGCTCTGTCCCTGTGTATGTGGTCGGGTGGCTGTGGGGCCTGCAAATATCAACTTTTTTAAAACGGAACAAAATCGCAATTTCTCTGTAGATGACAGGATCCGTTCTGTTCGATGAAGATCGATACCTCGCGATTCCGGTGAGGATATCACTTTCCCGGGTTGCTGGCGACTTTCTTTGTCGCAGCCTACTACTACCGTCCTTTCCAGTATCCATTTCGAGCGAAGGCAGCACATTCTTCCATGTGATGACAGATCGGTGCGGTGAGGACGCGTTTACACTAGCGTTGTTCACTACTCCAATACCGCATTATCCCTTTCACTTGGAGACCATTTTTGAGAGAGAGAAAAAAGGATTCATCATCAGATCAATAATGGAGGTGCAAGATCAAGCCCCGCCATATGCTGCGTTGTGTCCTCGGTGGCCGGATGGAGAGAAAATCCTTCTGAAGAACGATTATGCTTCCCAGTGGGGTATGGATTGCTCATTAAAAAGTAACCATTTGCGATCATCATTGGTCACAGAAGCGTCACCGATCATCACCACTAACCAAAGCATGTAAAATACATAAGGTGTAGCATGAGAAGGCACGAAAATAATGGAAAAAGTCAACCAACACTGGTTGTTCGGTCTTCTATCGCCTCATGAATTGGTGTGAATGAGCCGAGAGAAGATGCAATTAGGTTGTTACGTCACTCTGCACCAGCGCCACCAAGCTTGGCGGCCTTATTCCTTCTGCAGCTGACTCCCATTTACCCATTTCCCAGCTATCCACATGCTCGGAGAGATGTGTGTGTGTGTGTGCCAGAAGAAGATGGAAATAAAATTGTCTCCAAGACCTGTTATGTATCTTTTCACAGCCCACTTGCCTGCCAGCATTAATTGCTAATCATATCCGCATTTGTGCAAGACCGGCGCCACACACAAGAAGAAAAAGAAGTTCGTGCATTGTGCCAAAAAATTTGGTTCCTGTAGCAATCGGTGCAGTTTGCTGCTAGCGGCGAGTTCAAGTTCATACGCGGGGCCTGGCACTGGCTACTCACTACCATGCGCGCCCGCCTGAGCCCGGTTCGTGTCTCATGCTTATTCGAACATTCCAACGAACAGCTACCATTAATTTGTTTATTGCTCTGCTGCAGCAACAGCTGCAGACTGTCGAAGGCGTCAAGTGGCGGCGTGCCTGTGCTTCTTCACCTCAGCCGCACGCGCACAGGCAGTATAAACAACACCCGGGTCCATAAGAGATCATAAAACGGTCTCCTGTTCCGACATTTAAACGTAATATATCGATGGTCAAGGCCACGAGGCGCCGGTTTTAGTGAGATGATGGTCGAAGAGGCCCGAAAAACAGAAAGTCCCACTAACAACTCGGTGAAGTTTCGTCCGCGAACTTCTCTGTTCGGAACGGACCGTGCGCCCATCATCACCACCGTGTCCGGTGGAACAGCATCACACACCACCAACCAAGAGGCTCCAGCCGCGTGACTTCGACCGCGAGTATATTATGCTATTTAAGCCTTTCCTTTCCCAGTCGACCCAGTGTGTGATGTCTGTTGTGTGGGGTGGGGTGGGCGGCGAAGTGTGCACACTCTCTGCATACGCACAACGACACCAATACTGCCATAGGCGGGGGGCACGCATGGTGCTTTGCTGTGATTAACGGGCTCTGGTCTTTCTCTCTCTCTCTGTTTCACTCTCGAGCAGGGGGGGGCTATTGGTGCTGGCGACCCTGGGCTGCCGTGAAAAATCGAATTAATTAAATGGGAAAGTGGGACATAATAAGGCTAACGAGCCACCGCCGCGTCATACGGCATAGTGGTCGTGTGTGGTGTCGATGATATGATGGTGCTGATTGGCGACAGTCCGCAGAGTGTCGCTACGTCGGCGCTGTGTGAATGCAGCCATTTTCCTGTGCATCCTGCTGCAGTACTTATCCTTTTAGATACAGGTATTTCCATTAATCTCGGGGTCCAGTGCGAATCTCCTGTGCCTGTCTGACTGGCAAGAATTGTTGGCATGCTTAGCTCAGTTTCGGTTGTCATGGGAACACTAATGTTTTGAAAGCTTTTCTTTCTGTGAAAAGTCTGTTGGATTGCTTAGGAAAAAGCGTATCAATGAATTTCCGACATGAATGTGAGATCTCAGCATGCCGAGTAGATGTGATCCAGAGATCCAGGGATCGCGGAATTCTAACTATTCTAGAGCAAGCCACAAGTGTATTATCAAAAGCTTAGTTTGAACAATATTCGATACATTGATGCATCGATGAAAACGGCAGGCCACTTGTTGAGTAATCAGTCAAAATTAAAGCCTCAAACAGTGTTTCTTGGCGATGTCAAGATTGCTAGAATATTCTGCTATGAATATTTTCAATTGGAGGAACTGTTCTGAGGCTTCGTGTGTGATTTGATCGATCGTGGAACGTGTCTGCAAATCTATCTATTGACAGCAAGAACTAATTTCCCACGATACACTTGTATTTCAAATGCAGAGGGTCTGTTCAACGCTTTCGAATGGTGTACCCCGAATGTCCTAAGAAAGTATGTTATTGTCGGCACAGTAAAATTTAGAAAATTGGTTAATTTTGGCTTCTGATATTCTGAGCTGAGTATCCCGGGGAATTTGTAGCTGCAGCTGATGTAGTTTACGTAATTCTGTTCCGCCAGCCGATGGAGATCTATTTACTTCTAGTTCTTGTCCCAGGGGTTCGTAGAAGATTCTGGAATCGTATGTTGTTTTATAAATTCTAAGCAAACTCCTCAACGTACAGACTCTGTCTCTCTTTCTCTCTCACACACACACACACACACACACACAAACGGGCATTCGATGCTGGAGATTACAACCTCTCATAGCGCGTACACACACGCACACACTCAAACCTTAAAATAATAATATTATCTGCGTTGATGGTCGAAAATTGACTATCGATGGTCGATTCCCCTCCCTCCTCCTCCACCGGGGGGCTCCAGAGTCCAGGTCCATGTCCTATCTCTCCGGTGTTGCAGGAGTGTGGCCCCTGGGAACCGTTTCCTCCTTTCGTTCTGTTCGGTTGCAGCCCTTTTGGTCGCTAACGGATAGTTTTTCTTCCTATTGGACTTCCTCGGTAACCACATTCCCCTCCCCCCCTCCCTTTTCCGATCGTACGACTTCATCCATCCAGCGATATGGATGGTAACAGTGCACAGGGGGTGTGGGGATGTGGAACACAACAACCAACGGTAGGAAGGAAGGGAGGCAACGAAGCAGAGACGCAGAGTGCGCACAGCGAGCAGAGAAACCAACCAACACCAGCACGGAAACATGCGCCGAACGCGCACGTTTCCCTTGCCTCCCACGCACTGCAAACCCCCCCCCCACCCACCCCTTTGCCCCTTCCATTCGCATTCCCCGCATCGGCCTTCCTCTCGTGCCTCTCTAAATCAATTCATCCAAGTTCCTCGACCTCCCCCCCCCCCCTGGGCTCCCACCTGCGACTACTACTCCCATTACTACCCAGCCTCTCCCCCGACGGACCATTCCTCTAAATCGAAGAGAGGGACCCCTGACCCAGGGGGTGTCAGAAGGAAGTGTGGTAGTAGTGGACTCTCCTCCCATCCATTGGCTTTTGCTGTACAGCAGCATGTCCACGCCGGACCCTTACCCCAAGGCCCGCTACTTGTCGGAACACCCACCAAGTTGTCGACCACCATGTTCCGTGATCCGGCTCTCTCTCTCTCTCTCTCTCTCTCTCTCTCTCTCTCTCTCTCCCTTTGTCGATCAGCAGCGCACGCAATTCTCTCCGCAGTCTTTCGCTAGTCCGCGCGCTCTCTCTCTCTGTTACCGAGTAAGTTCTCTCATTCTTATGCTTTTTGTCTCTCTTCGTCGCTTTTCAACCTTCTATTCGAGGCTACCATTTTACCATCCTCTACCCTACTTCCCTTTCCCTTTATCTTTTCCCCCTTTCCGTTACCATTTTGTCACCTCATCATGTCCTCTGCTCTGAGGCCCACAAAAAGCAACCAGGATACGGACCTAATGGATCTCTTCAAAATCCTGCAACACTCCAGCCGGCATTGCATGTACTCTCTGGTGGATTTGTTGTCGAGGTGTAGTATTTGGCCGGGAAATACTGGATGTTTTGTGAGTGGATTCCCTTTCCACCACCAACCAGTCGATACTCCGATAACAGCAGAAGATGGATCGCACATTTTGTTGCGAGAAAGATCGTGAGGAAATGTACGCGGTGGGTAATGCGTTGATTTGATTTGTCAATCGAGTCCAAGGATCGATGTCTGTCTTGCGCGGGGGTATATAGCGTCGTGGTGCCACTCGAAGGCGCATTTTGTAGCACACCGTAGCGTAGAATAGATAGGCTTGGACTTGCTATAGTGCATCATAGTAGCCTGGTATTATGTGCCACTTCAGTCCGGGCCAGTATTTTTGTCCTGAAGATCACATGCTAAAAGGTTCTAGTTCACATCATAGTAGACAGGAGGTTGTGAGATCGAAATGGATATCCTGGATATCTGATCGTGCAATATTCTAGTCTTCGGATCTACTAGATCTAGATCACACCTGACAGGTGACTGGTGAAAGCTATGCTATGTTCTTGCTATGCTATGCGATTTCCTGGAGAGACCTTAAACCTGGCCGACCGATTATAACAAGACCAAGAGCCTGAAAACCATGAACAATGGCAAAGGGCCACAACATTGGCATACCGTTACCACCACTGGTGCAAGATGTCCTTTTTCGTTTTGTATCATTTGCAGAAATCCCGCCCTGTCTCCTGTCCCCCGGACCTTCAAGCTCTTTTTTGTAGACGACAAGGGAGGCGACGTGGTATTGGCGAGGATTTGCTAGAACTTCGGAACACCGACACACACACACACATGTTCGGGCACACGAACACGAACATAGCAGCAAAAGCATATTTGGCACTTTCAAAATGGCGGCGATTCATGTTTGCAGCATGAGGATGATGATGATGGGGTGCGGTGTGGTCCCCGGTGCTGGTGGTGGTGGCACGGTGGGAAGCAAGAAGAAGAAGTAGAAGGTATACGATGTTGGTGGGTTGTGGATGGTTGGAAAATGCTGCTTTATCTCTTTCCTTCTCTGTCTCGCACCCGTCATCGCTGCCGGGTACCGCTGCTGCTGCTGTCCGTTGCTTCTCCTTCTTCTCTGGTCTTTGGCTATTCCTCCTCCATGCCTCCTCCACTCCATTGCGCGGCGACTGTGCGTGTGTGGAGCCGAGATACCCTCGTTTTGACAGTTTTCGTCAGCCAGCAGCAAGTCCGGGAGACGGGAGAAGAGGGACCATGAACCCCGCCAGAAACCAACCTCCAACTCCGGATTGTGCCTGCTGCTCCTCCTGACGTCTGAGCCTGAGTCCATGAGGAGGCTGTCTCGAGGATTGTACTTGGCGCCGACAGACCGCCGGTGTGGTACCTGGTGCTGCACCGAATTTTCATGCAACCACCGGATTGGCATCGGATGACGGATCGCTGGAAATAATTTTCCATATTATTTTTCTCTTCATTGTTTTCCCTTTTTTCTCTTTCTCTGTTTGCGTGGCCATTACCCACGTTCCTTACCTTTCCGCTCTCTCTCTCTCTCTCTGCTATTTTAGTTTTGTCCGCAGCGAGAGAGAGAGAGAGAGAGAGAGAGAGAGAGAGAGAAAGAGCGAATGATTGGGCAAGAGGACACACACGTGTTCCCCAACCGACCCTCGATCATCTTGCTCTTTATCATCATCGTCATCATCGTCATCATCAGCATCTCTTTTTGCTCTTTACTCTTAGTAGCCAGAAGCTCCTTCCCTTCCCCCCGCTTGCTGTTGCTAGGCGATATCATCATCCCTTGCACGAAAGAGGGGAAGCAGGAGCGGAGTGGTTGAAGCAGGGGATCGGCACGGAAGGCAGGCAACGGCGGCGGAGGGAGGGTGCTGTGACGAAGCGCGGCAGTTGCAAGATTTGATACCGGTGCTGCCATCTAGTGGGCACCATCGTCGGTGACACAGAACAACAACAACGACGATGACGACGACGACGCCGACGACGACGAGGACGGCGGGGCAAACACGCCAGCTCAGCGCCGCCACCGCCACTGCCGCGCACATCGTCATGCCGTTAGATCGCGCACCCTTCTCCACTCCCTCTCTTCCTCTCCTCTTTCCTTGCTCTTTCCCACCTTTCCCTAGTGCGCGCCGTTGCGTTTTGCTGCTTGATGGTGTGCGCGCGGCGTCCGTGTACCTGGTGGTGTGTCTGACGCATTTGCTTTTCGCAGCCTGCCTTGTTGTTGTTGCTGTTGTTGCTGGCGACGATTATGGGTTTCGATGGATTTGGCAAGCGATGGATGGATGGTGTGTTGCTGCTTGGAAGGGCTTTTGGGCGGGGTGAAAGAGTTGAAAAGAAGGTGCGCACCGAAATGTGCAGATTTTAAACTTTCAGGATCGATCTCCAACGGAGCTGTTATTGTTGTTCTGGTGGCTGTAGTGGTCCCAAAAAATTCGTCAAAGGAGGCCGAGATCAAGCCAAAGCTACAACGCCTTCCTCCCGCTTCACAGCTTGCATCGGATAATTTGTAATCAAGCATGAAAAACAATGGGTATGAAAACCCTTCCACTCCTCCAACTCTTCTTCCCCTCTCCTACCCTCTTCATCGGCTCATGTAACAAGCGGCGGGCGGGCATACACGCACGCATTGTATACCGCGTGCACCACGCGGTGTGTTGGCCACCATTTTGTTATAGCACAGCAGAGGGCACACACCGCCTCTGTGTTTGTGTGTGTGTGTGTGTGTGTTTGTGCCCGTGCTTGCGTGCGTGTGTGCCTTGGCTTGGGGTTCTTCTCTGGTTAGCCGAAAGGCAGCGCGCAGATAGACGGGACGAAAGGAGCTGTTAGTCGTAAGCTCCTCTGGGCCCGCACACACACACACACGCACACGCGCGCGCACACACAGAAATGCCAGCCCACATACAAATATCATTTGGCTGCCGTTTTATAGGGACCCGGTTGGCGCGCGCGCATGTGTATGTGTGCGTGTGCTGTGAGTAATCGCGCACAGCACAAGGCAACAGCAGCAGGCACAGGGGGCAGGGTAGGGTAGGGTAGGACGGTGAGGAGTGGCGGGGAACCGTTTTCGAGAGAAAAAGAAAGAGAGCAGCTGAGAGAGAGAGAGAGAGAGAGGGAGAGAGCGAGATACAGCAACAACCTCTAGTGCACAACGACCGTTGTGAGGGGTATGTGGCGGCTGGCGGCTGGTAGCTGGCGGTAGCAGCGGGAAGACAGAGAGAGAGAGAGAGAATTAGAGGAAGAGAGAGACAGAGAAAGAGCGAAAATGATAGAAGATCGTGGTATGGCCAGGGGGAGATGAAGTTTTGGAAGGGTGGGAGGTGGAGAGGGGGAGGGGAAGGGGTATTGCTCCACCGGCGTGTGGCTCCCTGTCCCGGGAAGAAGCTAGAAGGCCGGATGTTCGGATTTGACGCGTCGTGGCCATTGCCGGGGTCCAGGCCAGGTGACCTGAGTGACACGTACCTGGCCAGAGCACGAACCAGGTGCCAGTTAACGATGTTGCCAAGTGGAAGCAGAGGCTCCTGGGTCCATCATCCGCGCGCACCACGAGAGGCCAGAAGGTGGCAAGGATTTACTATCATCTGCTTCTTTCGCTCTCATTCTCTCACACCCTCTGTCTCTCTCTCGCTCTCTCTCTCTCTCTCTATCTTTCCCTGTTTTGGCTAGCTTGGTGTCCTTCGTGCTGGTGTGTATGTGTCCTGTTGAGGCTTGTATGTGTCCCGGGGCACAACTCAACCTCCGGGGGGCACACATACCAACGGCGACGACCAGGAGCAGTGCGCACGAGAGGACGATTTTATCGATTAGTTCTCGTCGAATCGCTCAAAGAGTGGGGAAGGAAAACGGTTGGAAGGGGACTCCCGCCCATCCGCCAGGCTGCCTGTTTCCCTGACCTTTCCTTTTCCGATTTTCCATTCCCACCCGAACACACGAGCAGGGTTCGTCCGCTTCACTTCAGTTGTGTTGTATGTGTGCACGGTCTCCACCCTCCACCCACCCAATTCTTCTCCACCTCCCTACCTCCTGTTCCTGCCAGACTTTTGGTGTGCTACTGCCAGCGCCATCGTGGGTGTGAGGACCAACAATTTCACTATTTTTCTCGGCACACGTACACCAATCCATGCGATGTATATCATCACTATCATCGTCATCGTCATCATCGCCGTCATTGTCGTCATCAGTGCCAGCAGCAACATGATGACGATGATGGTGACGTGTAGCCACTTGCACGCATTTGGTGTGCTGCACACACACACACAATGCATCCAACCATTCCTTCCACCTCCTCGGTAGTAGTGGAAGCATTGATCAGCTTCAGGGACCACCAGTATTTGGGAGGGGGTCTGAAGGGCGATCGATGGTTAAAAGGATTAGGCAACTGTTTTATGCGAATAGTTTCATTGATAAAGGGAGAGACAGAGAGAGAAACAGTGGGCTAAAGTGAGAGAGAGAGTCATTAGTGATGCTTTCCCAAAGATCTATCCACCATTCACTACCTTGAAGCGTGCCTCGGTGCACTGACTGCTGCAGGCCCTAAGTTAACTAGTAGACCAACGTTGAGTGGATTTTGTAGTCCTGCGTGTTGTCTAATCTAGTTTTTGTTTTCTGGTTTTATCGTTTTAGGTCCTTTCGTTGAATCGAGCAGCCTGAGCGTACCCGGCACGACCCCGCGAACGAGGGGACGGAGGTAGGCGAGGACGAGGGCGCCTACAGACTGGCACGCGGTTGACGCGGTGTGAGGTGGTCCGGCCGGTGTTGGCCATCCGACGTCCTCCAGCAAACAAGCGATGGGTGAGGTCGGTGCCAACGCCACGGAAACGACGGCCAGCGAGCTGAAGGAAAATGGAGAGTTGAACGGTGGTACCACATTAGCTGCAGAAGCAGTAGCAGCAGCAGCAGCAGCAGCAACAGGGACGACAGGGACAGATGCTGCAGCGATAGTGCTGCAGAAGACAAAGAAGGTTGTCGATAGCAAGGGGATTGAAAATGCTAGTATCGAGAAAGATGCTGGGGCAGGCGAGGGGAAAGAAAAGCTGGATGATCGACAGCCAAAGGACAGTGCAGTGGAGCAAACGGAGAAGGCGAATGCTGAGGATCAGGCCAGTAATGCTGGCGAGATGCTAGAGAAAAAAGGACGTCGCCAGGCCAAGCCAGCAGCTGAGGAATCCTCGGCGGTCCCGCTTGCGACGCTATCTAGTGAGAAGAAGGCGAATGCAGACGACGACTGCGACGAAAATGAGGACGGTTCGGATGCCCAGCAGGCGGGGACTGCGTTGCAAAAGGAAACGTCAAAGCAGACGACCAGCAAACGTCAGCGTAGTAACAGTAGCAGCAGCGGCAGCATAGAGAAGGACGATACGAGCAAGATCCAGAAGAAACAGCAGGCTGGTGGTGCTGAAAGCAGCAACGGTTCTGTGAATGGTGACGGTGTTTCTGGTTCCTCGCAGGCGGACGACCGGCGGAGAACGGAGGCCGAAGCTACTGGCGGTGTGATAGAGCTCGATCTGGACGATACCATACCCGAGGAGGAAGAACCGATGGAGGTGGACGAAACGACGGAAAAGGAGAAGAAAACGGGCGGGGGTGGTACGGAGGGGCAGCCGAATGGCAAGAGCGCGGAAGTGGACCGGAACCAATCCAAAGCGGTGGTAGCGGTGGAAAGAACCAAAGAAGGCGAGAAGGAAGCGGAAACGACAACGGTTTCCAGTACCGTCACCAATGGACACCAGAAGGCCAACGAACCTAGCACCGTCGCCGTCGCTAAGTCCGCTGTCGATGGTGCAAGAGCAACGGAGGAGCCTATGGAGCAGGACGAAGAGGAAGACGAGGATGATGAAGACGACGACAAGCCTGTGAGCATTAACTCAGATTCCGATGGTGAGGAGCAACAGCAGCCGAAACCAAAAGTGAACGAGCCTGTGAAGAAGGATGAAGGGGCCAAGCCATCGGCGGGATTGATTGCCGGTGGAGTAGGTGTCCTCAATCCCGCCGCCGCCGCCGCAGCCGCCAACGGTGTCGTTCCTAACGCAGACAACCGGCAGCAACAGAACGGTGACTGTGATGGAGATGTTACGATATTGAGTGACAAGGAGGAGGACTGTGTCGTCATAGAGGATGACGATATGGACGGAGAGGAGGTTGCTGGTGGTGCATCAGCACCACAACTACCGCCTACTGCAACGACGCCACTTTCGCTCATCTCGTCGCGGCGAAGCAAAGCGAGACGATCGGCGATAGCACCTTCGTCGCCCATGGTCGCCATCACACCAGTCGGTATCGCAGCGGCCCAACATCAACAGCACAGCTCTGGCCACCATGAATCGTCGGATGATGAGGATGATGATATACAAGAGATCATAGAGGATCCCCTTTCGACGCCGTCCATCCCAATGGCTCACTCGCGTAGCTCCGGCTCGTTATCCATGGGTAGTCCTATTGGTTCGGCCGGTGGTTTTACAGCAGCCGGTGCGTACAAACCCCAAAAGTCTCTGCTCATGAACAGCACGGCGGCCGCAGGTAAAGATCAGGCCCCCAAGCTGCTGCTCATTGACACGAACACTATCGATGGTGGTGCCGGCGCTGGTCGGTCAACGATCGGTGCTGCTGGTGGGCTAACCGGAGCAGGCAACAGTGTATCGTTGCTAGCTAACTCGAAAACGCACAACAGCACAATTAGTGGCGGTTCCATGGCAACGGTCGGTATGTCGGCAGTGGGCCAAAATGTTCCCTTCAACGCCACAACCTTGGGTAATTCACGCAGCTTGCTGAACAGCGCTACCGGCGGTGGTACGGCCGGTGCATTCCAGAAAAATGCAGCACTTGCCCCGGTCACTCCCCTGTTACCGGCACTGACGGACGATATGTTCGTGCTGGAAGCACCCTCGTTCATCGTGCCGTACATCTACGAGAAACCACCGGTCGACAATCTGCGCGATATCGTGGACGATCTTGAGGCAAAGATTAAGGAAATGCGTAAAAAGCTGGA
>NC_064875.1:45662041-45687041 GCF_943734745.1 Anopheles darlingi | reverse complement strand
AATTATGTTAAAAGTAGTTTTTTCGTTTTGTGAAAATTCTCCAACCAACTCCCAGTATCCCTCCCCACCCTTTAGCGATTGTCCTTTGTAACAGTACACATCGATAGACCGTGTCTGAGAGACGTAAGCTAACGATTCTCTCTAAAGTTTCAATAAAACCTGGCAAGCTTTGCCTTCACGTAAACTGCAACGATTTGCTTTCTTTGCAGGCTAGTGGGGTTCGTGAATTGATCTTGAGAGACGATTAGCACAATCGATTGAGCTCTCGGGCTCATGCCTCATGTCACGCTCTCCTCTACTTCGCAAGGTGTTGGTGACGCATCGTTATACACAGTTGTGTATTAGCACAACACACGGGATGCTAATGACTCGCTGGACATAGGATAGGAAATGGCTTCACCACCATAGCGTTTAGAGGATGACACTTTGTGCTTTGGTAGCGCTTTATATCATCTTTCAGAGGGGAAATTGTCTGAAATTCGTTCACTGTTTGTGAATGAATTGCTATGACGCCATCTAAGGTGATCCTTAGCCGACCGATCTCTTGCTGCGTAATGAATAAATATTGGTTTACTAACTGTCTGGCAAACAGATAGCTGCAACCGCAAGCACATTACTGGTCATTTTTTCTGGTGATTAAACCAATTCTTGGCATGCTAATCGACAGCTAAACTTAGCCGCAGGGCAATAGGCGTTACGTTGCCATTGCCGTGAAATGAATGTGTACACGTTGTTCTCCTGTAAATTAAGACTATAATGTTGACTCAAAAATCACAAAATTATTTATTGTTTGTCAAGCTTCGCCACACTCTTAAACAGTCCTTAACTTAGAAAACATCCACACCCTACCCACAATGGCGGTCACAAATGGACGATGACGTCACACTTACTCCTCGGGGGGTTTCGACGTAGTGCTGCTACTGGCCGTCAGCCCGATAACCGTTTCATCGACACTGGCCGGTACGAGGGGTTCGCTGACCGAGCTGGCAAACGGCAGATTGGCCAGATCGGGATGTGCCAGCAGGACGGCCGCATCGCTAATGTTGTGCTTGTGCAGCTCCACGAACGAGCTGTTGCTCTGCGAGATGTTAACGACGGTACCGGCGATCGGTAGAGCGGACAGCAGATCGCTCAGATTGGTCGGTACCGCACCGACATGAACTGGCGCTATGCCCGTGAACACCTGTCCCTGGATGCTGGTTTGAATCGGTACCGGAATGTCACCGAAATCGATGTGGGTCCCGTTTTCACCATGACTGAAGAACGATAGATCCACTTGCTCATGCCTGTTAGGAGAGCGACGACGGGAGGGATCAGTTACGACCAACGGACACTTGACTCATGACACCGGAATACTCACGTAATTGGTTCGTCACCATCGAGCGTTTCATTTTCCGGCACATCGGCAAGGATTCCAATTTCATAGACAACCGCCTTGATCACGTATCTACACGGCAGCAACGATAAGGGGACGAAAGAAGCGACAAGTTAGCAACAGGGCTTTCACTTTACACAAACCCACGGACACACTCGTAGAGATCGAGCCACTTACAGTTCCTTGGTACCATTGATGGTCGTTTCGTTAATGGAGAGCACTTCTTCGCTGCTGATACTGACCGACGGTGCACCATACTCAGCCGGACTGTAGAGACTGTTCAGTGAATGGCCATTATCCTCTTCCGATGAATCCTTGGGCGTCACGTTGTCGTCCTTTTCCGTCGATGCGTCACCGATCGGTCCCGCCAAACACAGCCGGCTGGACACGACACAGCACAGTACAGCACAAGCAAGTAGGGCAGCCGAACCCGAGATCCTCTTCATTGGGGCCATTGGTGCAGTCGACGAGTTGTGACGATGTCTTTGGTTGCGCTGGATTTATAGGGGAGCGATCCACGGCAGACGATCGATCCTTCCCGGATGCGTGCTGGCAAATGACACCGTGAGCCGGTGTGAACCGTTGGGTCTATTTATACGTGTACTTAATTCACATCATTTAACACACGACTGGGAGGCCTCAGCGGACACGTCACGTCGCCATTAAAAAGTCGAGTCTCATCATGATCATCATGCTTCTCCTCCTCCTAGTCGTGGTCGCCGTCGTCATCGCCATCATGGCGTCTAGCGAGTTTAGAGAATCAGAAATTGGATCAACAAAAGATACTGCGAGATAGAGATGGGTGATAAAGCGTCTCGAGACTCGAGATGTTGCAGCGAGCAATTATCATCTCATCTGAATTCGCACCAGCCAGCCACACCAGTCATCTGAATCCATACCAGAAATCGCCATGGCGCACGATGACGATCACTCGGACTGGAATCTGGCACTCTTGTTTACAGAAATTTTTCCGTTGATTCCGGTGATGTATGCGTACATGTTTTGTTTAAATGGAATTAATTGAATAAACTGTTCTAGATCAAGTTATGGATCCGAGTGCTGCCTTTAGGAACCGTAGGACCTTGAATGCTAAGATGCCCGTCACGTTAGCATCCATTAGCAACGGATTGAGCTGGTTATTGTCACAGGATCCAGATCAGGTTGGTCCTAAGTGGAATCAAACCGTGCGGAATGATTCATGTTGCAACCATTTAATCCACTGAGGGGCCTGTAATTCAAGCCATTTTGGGCCATGTGAGTCATATTGCAAATTATATTGTAAAGTCAATTTAAATGGACAAAGGTGCACTTTACAGAATCGATCTGATCTGACCGGACCGATCTGTCACTGTGGCTCTGGTGAGCCGTGTGACGAAATTTGAAATTCGCTAGGCTACACAAGAAAATCGGTGACGAACCATCGTACAGTCACGGTACAGCACCAACAACATCCCGACGTAGCAACGAATTAGTCCTTCACGACTTCGGAACGCGAAGTGAGGATGCTAATTTTTGCGGCAAACTCACATCGCTGTCTGTTCGCTCGCGCTACTGCGCATCCCGGCACGGGTACAGGGCGAGGCCACCACCGCAAAGAGGGTATCACATTCTATCGCTTGCACCGGAACTGATACAACAACCCGGCCTGGCAGGTGGTGCTGGTGGAGGAAAGCGGCTTCGTCCGAGTAAACTATCCATTAACGGCCTTCGGATCGCATAAAACAGTTCGTTCGCTTTTGTCATCAGAACCTGGCAGTGCAGTTCCGCCCGCCATAAGAGTTAGTTGGTTTTGCCGGGAAGATTAAAACAGTTTACAGTACGACCGATTCAGAGCGATGTCGTCAATGGGTGCAGAATCACTGCTTGCCGTAAGATGAATTGAATTTCTCTCCTCCTATTAATCAGTGAATCGGTTTAATTAATTGTTTCTCCAAAATTCTTGGTCCTTCCGACCATTTCTACAGGTCGTGCTGTTCTTGTCCGGTGCCATTGTGACCGGACATCCTGTCGGCCATCAAGATGCAACCGGACTTGATGCCGCCCTGAGTAACATAGCGAATAGTGTGGTCGTGGTGCATGATGAAACCGTGCAGCCTGCAAACGAATCGGATTCATCGGAGCTACATCTCCATTCGGCCAACGCAATTCCATCGTTGCAGCATATTGCGCTGATGGATGAAGTGCCCCACATTCTAGCTGGCGTGGAAACAACGGTATTTACCAATGGAACCGATTCGAAGAGCGTCATAGAGCTGACCGTTTTGCCCGTGGGCAGCAATTCGTCTAGCAGTATCGCAGATGAGGAGACGCCGAAGGACGAAGAGGATGAAAAAGACGAAGAGCATACCACTGAGCTCTTCATGACGACGACGACGACGGCGGAAGAGTCCGTTGAGACTACCACCGAGCTGGAAACGGAAGCCTTCACCACGGTCGAGGCGGTAACACGAGGTGCCCAGAACGTCACCTCGGTGACGGTCATCACAGTTCTTCACAGCGAACAGGGCGGCCAGGAGAAGGAGGAGGAAATCAAGGAAACGATCAAGGAAGTGGAAGCGATGCCCGTCATACTGACCGTAGGGGTGTAGTGGTGGCCAAACGTGATATCACGCTAATCACGTTGGAACGTAAACAATAAAGAGCAAAACACCGATTCACACTCTCACGACTTTGTCACTTTAATTAAGTTAATTCACACCTGACCCTTCCTCTCCAAACATCGTCGCTCTACGAAGCTTCCGGCAGATCTCCGCTGGAACCGGGTACGAGCTGCAAGATCGATACGAGATTAGATCGATACTTCCTCGGTATCGGTGCCGGCAACGACGGACTTCACAGTCGGCTTACCATCGTGATGTTGTTGCCGTTGAGCAGAATCTGGTCCAGCTTCGTTATTCTTCTTCCTTCCGGGGTGTTCTCGTACTCCGTCACGTCTTCTAGCAGCATATTGACGAAGTCATCGAACCCTAGCAGCGTACCAACGATTTCCTTATCGTTCTTCATGATGATGTGTATCCGTGAGCCGATACACTTGTCGACCAGTTCTGCGTACGAACGAACGAGATAGAGAAGCGTTAGAACGGCGAAATACCGGAACAATTCGCATGCTTACCAAGAGGCAGAAGTGTCGATTGATTTGCAACGCTAGTTTGCGCCATTCTAGCGATAGGAAAGGATTTTTGTTGAAAAGGATTTCCGTTGTCTCCGATGAAAACGCAAAAGGCGCGAGGAAAGCCGGTAAAAAAGTTTTGTTTACGACACACACACACACACGCACGAGTCGAACTGAGCTGTCAAACGAAGCGTTTTCTGGAGCACGCTCACACACTCCGCCCTATTTTTTCTCTCAATTTTTTTGCTAAAATCATGTGAAACTGCATTGAATATTATTATTAAAGTTTTATTGATCGCATCATGTATAAAAAGGTATCAAAAATCGACAAAACACCAGTTATGCGTTGCCGTTTTTCATAACTCTCAGTAAATGAAATAACACTACCTCTACAAGAACGCTACCTGACTCATAGAACCTTCATTCGTGACTCGCGTGTTCAAGGGCAAGCGTTTTGCGGTTTCAGTTAACTTCAAACTCCAAACTGCCATTTTCACGACGCCGCCGTCTACCCCGGGGAAGAAGAAATCTGCATGTTTTTCGGCGTCGGTCCGGGTTTTCCGTTTGTTTAAGTTTATATTATTTTATTGTTTCTAACAATCCTCCTTCCGGCGTGTGTGTGCAAACCGTTCGTTCTTCGTTTCGGAGAGAAGTGCCGTGTTGGATTTCGTTTAATTTCTTCTTCCAGCAAACAGTCCCGATCTTCACCTCGGCATGTCCGCCAGCGGTGGCAGGATGTCGAACAACCCGGAATGTGTGATGGTGGCGGTGCGGATTCGCCCGATGGCACCGTCGGAAGAGGGACGGGGATGCCAGAGTGTGGTCGAGATATCACCACCGAACGAGCCGCAAGTGGTCATCTGCGGAGGGCGCACCAAATCGGACATCTTCACGTA
The DNA here is from genome assembly GCF_943734745.1 of Anopheles darlingi. NCBI lineage: Eukaryota > Metazoa > Arthropoda > Insecta > Diptera > Culicidae > Anopheles > Anopheles darlingi. Next base: position 45,681,658 of record NC_064875.1, on the reverse strand, counting down.
CAACTACGCGTTCGCGCCGGACGCATCGCAGGCCCTACTCTACGAGCGATCGGTGGCCCCGGTGCTGGGGAAGCTGTACGAGGGTTACAACGTAACGATCCTTGCGTACGGTCAAACCGGATCGGGCAAAACCTACACGATGGGAACGGACTTCAGTGGCGATATGGTGGAGAATGCGGGTGTCATTCCACGCGCCATCCTGGACATCTTTCGGAAGGTGGAAGAAACGGACGGTAGCATCAGCACGAGCTGTTCCTTCGTCGAGCTCTATCAGGAGAACGTGTACGATCTGCTGTCGGAGAAGAATACCGCGACTGAACGGCAAACGGTCGAAATTCGTGAGATGGCCAGTGGAATCGTTGTCCTGCAGGGGTTGACCGAGATCCCCGTTCGGAGCGTAGCGGAAACGTTCGATTGTTTGGTGCGAGGCTCGTCCGGTCGGATGGTGCGAGCGACGGCGATGAATGCCGTCTCGAGCCGTAGCCACTCGATCTTCACCATCACGCTGCAGCAACCGTCGACCGAAGATCCCAAGTCATTGCTTACCTCCAAGTTTCATCTCGTCGATCTGGCCGGTTCGGAGCGCTCGAAGAAAACGAAAACGACGGGCGATGGGTTCCGGGAAGGTGTGAAGATCAACCAGGGACTGTTGGCACTGGGCAATGTCATCTCCGCGCTCGGTACGGCCGTTACCACGGGCTCCAACAATCACGTGCCTTATCGGGACTCAAAGCTGACGCGTTTGCTCCAGGATTCACTCGGAGGCAATTCGTACACGCTGATGATCGCTTGCGTTTCGCCGGCTGACTACAATCTGAACGAAACGATCAGCACACTTAGGTATGCAGATCGGGTTCGAAAGATCAAGAACAAACCGATCGTGAATCAGGATCCGCACCTGGCGAAGATCAAGCAGTTGGAAGCGATCATTCAGGATTTACGCATGGAAATATTGACGCTCAAAGGAGGTGATAGCTCAATGGCCGTCGCGTCCGAGTTTAGGGTACCCAAGGTACCGTCAACTTCAGCCCGACCATCCGGGGCTGTTGGACCGCCTCCGAAACGTCCAACGCTTGCGGCATCTGCGATCAATTCCTCATCTTCCATGCCGAGCGATGGAGCACCAAACGGAGTTCGCAAGTCAGCGTTACAAGAGTTACTAGATAAGAACCAGCTGCTGCAGGCACAGCTACAAGCGATGGCTCAGGATCTGGCCACCAACGAGATGCGTGCATTAGCCGCCGAGAAAACGCTTGAAATGCTTGATGAGAAGGTCGATGATGATAAAGACATACGGGAACATCTCGGAAGCATACTGAGTACGTACCACGAGGAGATGGTTGCACTCGGTATGACGGAACCACCGGTCACTGCTGGTACGGTGGGTGATCCTGCCAGCCAGCGGCCATCGATTGCCTCGTCCGTCCTTAACTCAGCGTCCTCAGAACCCGAACCCATCGATATGCCACTCACCGAGGATGGCCAGAAACGCTCGGATAATCATACGCAGCAACAGATCCGGCTGCACAAGGAGCTACGTCAGCTCAATATGGAGCTTAAGCTCAAGGAGGAACTGCATCGGCGCTGCATGGGTAATATTGCGGCCGTCCAGAGCAATGGGCCCGCCCAGCAGCAGATGGCGGAGGTACTGGCCGAATACCAACTAACCATTACCACACTGGAGCAGCAACTGGCCGAGCTCAACGGGCAGCTCGAAAACACGAAGGCCATCGACAAAAGATCGAAACTCTCGGAAGAGCGTCGCAAGAAGGTGCAACAGCTCGAGGCGCAGCTTAGTGAGCTGCGCACGAAGAGTATGCGCCAGGCGAAGCTGTTGAAGCTGAAGGAAAAAGATGCGCAGCGCATCGAAACGCTGAGCACGGAGATCCAATCGATGAAGGCAACGCGCGTGAAGCTGCTGAAAACGATGCGCGCCGAAAGCGATAGCTTCCGCAAATGGCGACTTACGCACGAGAAGGAGATCTGCCAGCTGAAGGCGAAGGATCGTAAACGGCAGAATGAGCTGCAAACGATGGAATCGATGTACGCCAAGCAGAAGAAGATCATGCAGCGTAAGATGGAAGAAACGATTGCGGTGAACAAGCGGCTGAAGGCAGCGCTCGATCGTCGCCAGCAGCGCAATGATGGAAAAGGTGGCACCGGGCCCACCGGTGATCGGTCGATGCTGCGCGGTACCGAAGCGATCCGCTGGATCGAGCAGGAGCTGGAGCTGCTGTACAGCATGGTCGAAGCATCGGACACGCTAGAGGTGCTGATGGAACAGCGAACGCAGCATGCCGCGAAGCTGGCTGGTCTGAAGGCCTCCAAAAGCAAAGATCCGGCCACAATCGAGGAGATTCACCAGTGCGAGAAAGAGATGGCACTACGGAATGCTCAGATTAGTGATCTACAGCAGCGTGGTCACGATATCGACGGGCAGCTCGTGTTGTTCAGCAAGGCGCTCGATACGTTGCCCGAGAAACGGGAAGCCTATCGGCGCCTACTGGCGGCGAGCGTCGCTGATCGTAAGCAACTAAGCGGGCTACGCTTCCAGCTGGTCGAGTGTCAGGCGGCGAATGAGTGTCTCGAGGAATCGCTGGCTCAGCTGCGCACCGATCAGCAGCAAACCGAGCAACAGTATGCGGTACAGGTGGCCGAGCTTGAAAAAGCTTACGAGGATAAGCTGGCCTTGCTGTTGCTCCATCAGCAACAACGCACTCCAGCTAGGAAGCAAAAAACAGCCGAGGGCGAAGAAGAAACAGAGCAGGCGCTGCAACAGCAAGAAGAGACTGAAACCGGCCAGCAGCAGCACACCGACAACAACAATGTGCTGGTCGAGGCAATCGAACGGATCGAGATGCTACGCAACGAACTGGAACTCCACAAGGAGGCCAATCGTCTGCTGCAGCGCCAACTCACCGCTACTAAGGAGATGCTGGCGGCCAGCAACGTACCCCGGGTGTCCGGCAATCGGAAACCCAAACCAAAAGTGCTTAGCTATGTGACGAAACAGGAAGAAGAGGATGAAGAGGACGAGGAGGAAGAAGATGACGATGATGACGATGACGATATGGATGAGTTGGAGCGCGAGCGTGATCCGGACTTCCGTGGAACGCCCATTAGCAAAAGGCGAAAGGTAAGTGCGGTGGCCCCTGACCAGGCATTGTTCCGTTTGGCCGGTGCCAATTAACCAGATCTTCTGTTCTGTTCCAGATGAGTACCGTTTCGTTGGTTCAATCGCAGCGTTCCATCGATAGTGATACGAATGAAACGTCCAACAGTAGCGGCACGGGACCGCACTGCACCTGCACCGGTAACTGCTCAACGATGCGCTGCGGTTGCCGAAAGTCTGGTCTCTCCTGTCAGTCCAGTTCTTGTAAGTGTCCGGAAAACTGTGCCAACAAGGCGCTGGAATCGATCTCCGAAGACACACCGTCTACCACAGAGGACGAAAAGGAGAACACATTTGCCATCTCTGGCGGTGACGGTGACAGTAGGAACCTACTGGAGATGCTCTGCACTCCTAAGCAGAACAAAAGGTATGGCACTGCATACTCCCGTGGTGCAAAAAACGGAGTTTAATTTAATCTTCCATCCTTCCTTGATTTACAGGGCCGCAGAAATGGACATTCTAACGTACGTGTCGGCGCACAGAAAGCTGAAACCGCTGCTCAATGACTAAGTGACCGACTCTCACTTCCCGAGATTAATTTGCATATTTATTGTTAATATTTACATTATGTTTTACTGTTAATGACATTGTCCATGATCTGTCGGTTTGTTTCATGTAGAACATTAATAAAACAACAGCCTTAATACGGTTTAGTGATTCTGAATAGTCTTTCTGGGCAAGTGCGCGGAAGAGGCTAATTAAGGTTGCGAAATGAAGAAGATCGTTCGAAGATCAGCAATTTGATACTCACAAACGCACAAATCCATGATGGCATTCCATGTGGTTCACTTTCCATTGCCCTTAATGCGATTTACACTCGGTAGTGTGTTGCTAGTATAGTTCATATTGAGTAGGAGAACCTTAATAAACGGCTTCATGCAAGCAACGAAACCCCGCTTCAAACGGATTCGATCAATTTGATGCCCCAACGTGCGCACACCAACTTCGGTCGCATAATGAAGCAAACGAAAGGGAGCCGAAAGAAAAGGGACGACGAAAGCTCGCTAGTATCTGTGACTTGAACGATGCAAATCAATCCGGCACATGCGTCGTACGCACGTGCGACACCTATCGCGAGTTCGCTAGCCTGCACTGGCGACCGGTGCCGTATCACTGACCAGACGGGAAGCAGCGCTCACCGAGTGGCGACGGTGGCGGCGTGTTGCTGTATGTGCATTGTTCGCGTCCATCGGCCACCGGGAGTTCGTGGGTCGTTGGTCGTGGCTGCTGCGGCTGTGAAGGACCACGGATTGGCCGCTGCTCGTGGCACTCCTCGTTAACACTGCCACTGCCTGTCTACTAAAGGAATGAGATCAAACGTGAACAAAAGAACCAGCCCTTTTCTCTGTAGTTCTGTGCGCTGAAGGGACGGCGACAAGTGAAAAACATGGCGACCGAAGAACGTTCGGAATAAACGTTTTAGTCGTCGTCGTCGGTCACGGAACCGTGGTGTGGTGTGCGCGTGTCGCCGCGAATTGTCGTCGATAGCCGCACGCACGACGGACGCCATAGGTCGTCAGCTGTGTGTGCCGTGTGTCCAACGTGCAACAAAGTATAAGTGCAGCACAGCGGCCCCTCCAACGTGTTCCACACCGTCTCACCGTTATTAGTCGGCAGTAGCGTCCAAGAGAAACACCAACATCGCGGCTCAATCTGATGCCAGCGTTAATAGTATCTTTCGCTCGCTAGCGAAATTAGTAACAAAGATGAAAACCTTATCGCTGCTTTGGCCACAGCCAACGGTGGGGTTTGTCCTGTATGTGTGTTCCTAGTGTGTAAGTGCGTGGTTCAGTTGGTTGACCGGTGCAAGGAGTGAAAAATCGATAAGCGAAAGTGCAGTGCGTGAAAGAAAATGTTCAGTTCCAACTTCGCTACCGCAAAGCTGGCTCTTCCCATTATCCTGTAGTGTGCGTATAGCTGCAGCAGCATCCTTGCCGCAGAGCCTGCTCCCTCTGTAAACAAGTGCCAAAATCCCAAAAAATTAGACAAATTAGTAGACAACGCGAGGAGGAGAGAGAGAGAGAACACGAGAGATGAGTTCCTTGTTCGCCACTTTTGACTGCGAACAGACGACGACATCCTAGCATGCGGTAGATGCAATCGATACTAGCGATAGCAGCGCGAGAGAAGCCAGAATTCATCTGGTAACCGGTCGCCAGACGCAGCATCAACTAGCACCTGCGACCCCTCGCAAGTCGCAACAACGACGACAAGATGAATCCCGACCGGAACAGCCGGAAGTATCGCTCCGGAAACAATCTGTACAGCGATGATGAGCTGGAATTATCATCGGTAAGTTGATGGTGTGTAGCGCTACCCAGCGCTACCGGAACTCGCTTTTATGTAATCGATATAATTTACGGATACAACCAGTCGTCGTTGTCGTCGTTCTAAACTCAATTGGAATGGCACAAACAGCAACAACCGCGCGACCCCGTGGCAAGCGATACGCTCCTCGAGGTGTACCCTCCGTGTATCATGCTTTCTTTGTTCCACACAAGACGCTCGCGAAGGTTCCGCGTTTGTCGCGGGGGTGCGTGCGTTTCAATTGTGATTTTTGCCCCCGCGCTGATGTCATCGAGGTGGGAGACCACGCTACACCCGCTCCCTCCTGTACTGCACTGGGAATTAATATGCAGGTTGGTGTCGCGACCAGAGAGAGACGTCTCGTTCCGCTCGAAGGTACTGGTGCGAGGTAGCTGGAGACGATGAGCAATTAAAATTCCTAATCTGATTGTCTCCCGCTGGAGGAATGTTGGATTAAAGCCGTGTCGAGCATTTGTCTTATAACAAGACTTGCAATACCTGGTTAATGTGTCGGTTCTTCGAGCAGTACGCAGAGAACGCATTCTTCTGATACTAATTTTGTCATAAAGTTCTAGGCCATGAAAGTAGAGCATCATCTTGTCGGAAAGTATTAGAAGCCGTTTTTTGCACCATGAATTGTTCTGCATTCTTCAGTCTAGAAATTTGTGGAGAGTCCCAATGAGATTTCATAGAGGATTCGACTGCTCCCGGACATTTCTGCCCCGTTTTCCAGAAGGATAGTGAATCGACTGCGTGTCGACGTTGAATTGAAATCCAGACCTATGGAAGTCCTGCTTTCTGGTGACTTATTCTGTTCAGCTAAATTAACAGCTAGGTCCAATGTAAATCTAAAAAATGTACTATTTCCCAATGAGAAATTTTATACGTACTTGCTTTTCGTTCTTTTAATCTTGTATAGATTAGTGCATTGCTCAGCCAACCTTCCCTTGCCTCTTGGATACTCCTTGGTTCACACATTCACCTGACTTCCTCTTGGCCGCGTACCACTCAGAACATCTTAAACCGTGACAACTCAGGATTATTAAAAAAAGCCTTCCTCCTATACGTTACCACCGCATATTCTTGAAGTGTCCCCGGTACAGGAGTATCTGTACATCATCTGCCTCGAAGAAAGGCCCATCCCCTCATTCACATACCTTTGAGCGAAGTTTTAATAACAGAAAAGTAAGTCTCACCTCGCGGCGTATGCTCTCCGCATAGCAGATCTTCGCTTCCCTCTATCCTGTCCAATATCTTTTATCCCGAAATTGAAAGCTGCTCCTGCTGCTGCTACATAGCAACCATCTCGCCAACCAGCACTACCAGCGCTCTGTCTGGTCTGCCTACTGGGATTAATGGTTGGCAGTGTTCGGCTGGGTGGATTATGTATACAGTCGAACCGTTCGAGCTGATGGGGCTCTTGCAAGAATTAGCCAGAGTAGTGCCCCCGGAGCCGGAGGTTTAGTGTGAGCACCACCATATCCGTCAATGGGGGGATTGGCCATCGTGAAACTGCCAACGGCGCATCGCAAAATTGCGGTGAAAGCCCTCCTTCTCGGTTTGTTTATTTTTGCACGAGAGCTTCCAAGGATCAAAACGGTTGTCTATGTCCCCTTCCATATCCACCCGGCACGGCTCACAGACATACTGCACCACAGTAAAGGCAGCATGAGGAAGACGCGAGTAACGCTTCACTCCGATGGGTAATCCTAGCCCATTTGGCCTGGCCGCTTGCATCGTTTGACCTCATCCTTCCCGGAAACGAGGAGAGGGGGGGGGGGGACAACAAGAGAGGTGGAAAAAGAGAACGAAATAGAAGAAGGAAGAGTAATCCATAAGAAACACGCTGGAGGGGCCGCTTCGGGCGGCAGCAACACCGAGTTCACGTGACGCCCTCCTGACGATTGCCTGGCTGCCTCTCACGTGGCAGGACGGTGGTGGCCACGGATTGAAGTAGCAGCATAGCAGTGACGAGCCATGAGCCACAAGCCGGAACACAAAAGCGTAGAAAAAGAAATCGATCCATTACGAAATAGCTTACGAGTGAGAGAAGGTGGAAATGTGATGGATGTTCTGCTGTGCTTCCAGGCCAAGGGCTGAGGACGCGCCTGCGGGTGGGCCAGAAATTAAGAGTCTTGACAATCGATGGCGGAGAGTGCCGGAAGACGACGGACGTGGGATGGCTGGCAGCAGACGAAAGATCCCTTAGCGCAGGAGCGGCTCCAACCGCTACTACTACTGCTTTCTGCAAGACACTTCACATGAAGTGCCCTTGTACAGGATGGGGAAAGCAATCTAGATAGTCTAGGGGCATCGTAGCAGCCCCGGACCGTTGCTACTGGATGCGGGCCATTTTGCTCCGAAAACAATTGCAGCGTAAACCACCACCGGTAAACACGTAACCACGGGTTGCATATAGGATTGCACTTTTGATGACACAATAGAGAGCGCCGGGCAACCTGTAGGAATGTGGCGCCCTCCAAACCACCACCATAGCATCGCATTAGTTGATTAAAAACCAAGGAATGCCTTTCGTTACTGGGTCTTTTGTCCAAGATACAACGGTTGCTTTTTTCTCTACTTCTTGTTCATTCAACTGTTTCTTCTTCTCCCTTTACAGTCCCAGGTACTGGAGAAGGTGAAACCGGACCGTGTTACTTCCACGAAACCGGATGAGGATCGACGGCGCCGTACGATCATCGTGGAGAAGAAGAATGGCTCGTACGGATTCACGCTCCAGAGCTACGGCATCCACTACCGGAAGGAGCAGGAGGTGGAGGTGATCACGTACGTCGATTACGTGGAGTACGATGGGCCCGCGTACCGGGCCGGGATGCGCGAGGGCGACGTCATTCTATCGATCAATGGCTACGATATGGAGAAAACCGAACACAAGGATCTGGTTAACTTCATCAAAAACTGTGATAATCGGATGCGAATGGTGGTGCTGTTTGAGGATTGCTGCCGTAAGGTATGGCCCTTTCAAAGAGCGTGCATGAAACGAGATCTGACTGTTGATTGTACTGTTGCTGGTGTTACAGGTGGAGCTACATCTGAAGTACATCCAGCTGCAGGATCTGCTCAAGTGCAAGATGGCCGACTTGGAGCGTGTTTGTCTGCGGGAACGGGAGCTGCTCGAGGGCAAATGGAAAACGCACAGTCTGCCGGCTCGGAAGAAGGCCACGGTGAGTGCGGCCGATGGCGACGCCGATCCGGGCTCGACGACTGATGTCGAGAGTGGACCGTCGGGGCCATCCTTCTGCCGACCGGCTGCCTCGACCGAGGACGTCAAGAAGCTGCTACGCCAAAAGACGTACATCGTCCCGCCGCCGGCACAGTTCATGTTGGCCTATCATGTAAGTAGCCAGAATGTCTCGTTTTCCTGCGGGGCATCATGAAGACTCCACATCCTTTGTGCAATGCTAATGACTTCTTGACTGTTCACCGTAGTGCCTGGATAGCAACTATCGCTACGTCATTCATCCGTCACAGTCACAGCCGGCCTGTGAGGGAGACACCGAGTATACCGGAACGCACCAGAACACCACCGGTAAGCTGTGTAAGGATCACGCCCAGCATATGATGCGTGGTGCATCGCTTGATAGCAGTAACATTGGGAGTGGTGGCTGCAAGCAGCAGACCCGTGGTGACTCGGGAGCATCACCGACGAAGAGTCTTCACAACTACGACACCAAGGGTAGCTCCAAAGGAGGGGGTTCAGGTGGGCGAAGGAACCATCTACATGGCCATTCGTGTAATCCCTGCATCGGGCACTTCCTGCGTGGTGGTAGTAGTGAGAAGCATCGTGGTGGCGGGGCCACCGACAAGGACAATACCAGCTTGGATGCGTACGATCTGGCCAGCCCGTGCTGCGATTCGCATTGTGTGCCGTCGCGCCGCAAGTCCAAGCACCACAAAGACCATCATCATCACAAGCACAAACACCGGGACCGGGATCGGGAGTCAAGAGATGGTGATCGTAAGGGTAATGATCGCATCCCGCGTCCCAAGTCACAGCCACACATTTCACCGCAGTCACAGCCAAACTATCTTTATCGCCATAAAGACAAGCACGTAAGTTTCGAAGACCATCCGTAGTCCTCATCCTGGCCATCCATTCCAGTAGTTTATCTCATTCGATCAATCAAAGAAGGCAATCCTGGTTCCTTCGGTAACCGCTCACGATGAGCGGTTGCCAAGGATGCCTAGGATGTCTTTGATCATCCCTCCGTCACCTTCAGATGACCTGCTAGCCGTAATCGTAAACGCTCCTTTCCGTATCTTCCCATTGAATCCACGCACCCGTAACCATTTGGACGCTAAATGCCATCCACCTCCCTTGTACGCCGTCATTCGCCGCTAGGATCACCACCATACGAAGGTGTACGACCTGAACGCTAGTCTCGCCAGCCACTGTAGTCTGCATTCGTGCACCTCGAGCGAGTTCAACGCGACGGCCACATCGGCGGCCGAAAATCCTTCGCCTGCCTCATACAGCACCTCGATCAGTACCGATACGCTGTACTGGGAACCGCACAGTGAGTCAACGACGGCCTCTTCCGGTGGCTCGTTGCACAAGAAGCCACCGGCGGGCAGTGGGTCCGGTGGGGGCGGAGTCGTTGGTAGCACACTGGGCCGTCCAGCGCACACCCATCAGCATCACTACTATATCCAGAAGTATGTCCACCCCCAACATCATCCGGGGGCTGCCGGTACTCAGCACCCCCAGCAGCAGCAGCAGCAGCAACAGCAGCAGCTGGCCATCTATCCGATCGCTCCGTTGGCCGCAGCGGTGCACAAACCCAAATCCTGGGACAATCTCGCTATGAAAGGGTACGGTGGGTACGGGTATGGTTACGGATACATAGAGGTACCGACGAAACCGACGGCCACTGGCCATCAGCTGGCACCGACTCAAACGCGCACCCAGACAACGATCACCATCCAGCACCGGAACTCGATCCCGAAGAAGAACGGTTACGAGCGCTATTCGGCCGCCTTCGTCGATGTGGAGAACTATGCCCCACCACCGACCCAGTTTCTGCATGAAACGCTTACCACGACCACGACGACGATCACAACGAAATCGACCGAGAATCTGCTGGCGGCCGCATACAATCGTTCCGATTCGAGTCTGGGACAGTGCGAGTGCCACGAGACGGTACCGCTCGTACCGGCGAGTGGTGCGACAGCCAGTATCTGTGGTGGCTGTTCTGCCGGTGGAGGTCAGCCAAATGCATCCGGCGTGGGCGGAGGTGGTACGGTTGAGCTGATACACGATAAGTCTGGATATTACTCGAGCCTAGGACACGGCGCTGCTAGAGATGGTGGAAAGAAATCCATCTCCAATCTGACGGAAATTGCGCGACTGTAGAGTGCAGGTGCGGTGCGGCCAATGGTCATTTTAGTTCCGAGGTATTCGAAGGATCCTTTTGTAGGAGATTTAGCAGCACAGGTTAGAGTCAGACTAGATGCGCAGAGCCATTCGCAGTAAGCTTATCCTCTCTTCACGATGATAGATCAAGATGGCCATGGCCATGTTCCCTCCATAGAGCGCAGGCTTTTTAGTGGTTTTGAAGAATGTTGATCGACGGTGCGTTGCCGTGGCCAACCACAGTATATAGTGACTGCAAGTGAGTCTCTCCTGCCCGAATCGCTTTTGGGGGCCATTATTAGGTAAATGATCTCAGCTGCATACTTTGATATTCCTAACAACGTACGCGAATGCTCACACCCAACCAACCAGTAGAATGCTCAGAGAAGGAAGGGTTTAGGAAACATGTGCATGGCATGGTGTATGTGTGTATGTGTGTGTGTCTGTGTGCTTCCAGCGATTTACTACAACTTCCACTAACCACTAAAATCCAACACATTCCAGAATAGAATAGGAAACCAGCGCGCGGTTCCTTCCCAGTTAATGAGTAGTCAAAACAGACAGCAGCCAAAGGCCTGAAAAAGATTCCCCAACAGCACCAGTAAGAAAATATTGCTCATCGATACCCGGCAGCATGATACGCCAGGTCAAAATCTACTACAGGCGAGACAGTGGAGCAGTGGATGAGATGCGAAGTAAGGTGATTGTAAATCCAACTGCCGAAACCCGAGTTGCATGCTAATGGCTCGCAGAGTCCAAAAGGGTGCGCGATTGTCACAAATCCGTCGTCAAGAAAGCTTTTCAATCTGAGGCAAAATGTAAATTGGAATGAGATTATACTGGAGAAATACATACTTTCAGCGGAAGAGAGAGAGTGTCTCAGTGTTTCCGTTTTCGCAGCAGAGCTGGTTACCATGCAAGCTACGATCCACGACATGAAAAAGATGAGATGTGAAGAAACAACGCAGTAGCCATCATCAGAGAACGGTTGGTTACAAGCTCTTCCTGAGAAAAGACGAGTCACATTTATAGTAGGAGAAATGGAATGTAGTTTTTTCGAAAATTCCGATTGGCAGGTAAGAGATTTCCCAAACAGGAAAATGGGAAACGATCAGAATTTATTCGCTTAAATAGTTGTTCAACAAGATCTGATAATTCTAATTCGCTTTCGTTCAAATATGGTACGTGATCACCTACTTCCCCGGAACAAGGAATGTAATGCATCACGCGATGAGGATATAAATATTCGCATTATTTTTCCGTCGGGCGTTGGTGTTCCTGGTGTAAAAATGGCGCGTTAAATAGGGCAGAAGTCATCGATCGCTATATCGATAGTTCCTCATACGCTGTCCATTGCAATCACGCTATATCCGGCGAATAATCGGTTGCTTTGCGTAGGTTAAAAAGTGTACTTTAGGGTTTGATTTATAAGGCTAGAGAAAGAGAGAGCGACAAATAGAGCGTTGTAGAATAGGGCCAATTGTTTTTGATTAAAGTTTTCGTCCCGACATCATCCTTCAGGGGCGAATCCAGGGAACAACCTTTCTCTATCGCGTTGCCGTCGCTTAGTAACGCTTACATATATACTGTAGAGGCAAGTAAGGGCGGCAGTTGCACTTATGTACTAAAGGGTATCGCGAGATTGCGGTATTAAGGTTTAAAATTGATTTGTTGGTTTCACGTGTTTGGTGTTTCGTTTTCATCGAATCGATATTATCGTAAGTAATGGATTTTTGGAAGGCGCGAACGAGAGATTCGTGTTTTAAATTCACTACCAACTATTTGCTGTATTATCTGCCGCGGAGTACGTCATCCGGGGCTCTAATGCTATTCTGCAATATTAACGATTAGTTCATAAATTAACGAGTGGAAAAAATGCGTTATCTCTCGTACTACTGCTGTCAACGCTACTAGCTCGCTATTGTAACTTGTTTCTGTTTTAGATAAACTGCTCCTCTACCACCACACAATTGACCGAAGCATTCGAAAGGCCATTTTGACGATTGGTCCAGCGCGTGCGAGTGACGTCTGTAATGTTGTAATGTTCTTAAAGATTACAACGATATCTAATCTAGATTGGTGTTGTATGGTTTTAGATTAATAACGTCGCTAAGCCAACGCATTGGCAGCGTTAAGGCTTAACGATAGGCCATTGCTGTGGCGTAATAAGCGTGATCGAGCGATCGCCCTTAAGATCATCGGAAGAGCGATAATAGTAATAAATTAATGATCATCTTCCATCACCACGAATGATTTCACGGTTAGATCAGATACTTCTTCCCACGCGATCTGTGACCCACTTTGGATCCGATTAACCGAGGGCAAGTTGCACAGCCATCATGTGTGTGTGTATCGTACTAACCGCCTCTCCAGCGTCCACCTTATTCCTCTGCTCTACTACCAATAAAGGAGTTACACTACATACGTGTAAGATAAAAGAAAACATTCTTAAACCAACCGATCCGCGCATCGGTGGACCGTGGCAGTCCGGGCTTTAAACGCAACAAAACAGCAATCCGCACAGATACTCCACGACACAGGCGAACGGCGACCCGTACCGCCGTCATTCGAAGTGAATCCGGTTCCAGCGCTCCTGATTGTGGGCCAGGAACCGCACCGAGTCCCGGCTACTCGGATCATCGAGCAGATTGTTCGGTGTGCTTGTGACGATCTTGCAGTGGTACTTCTTCGAGAACTTGGACATCACGTACTTGCGGAAGTTGAGCTTCGGTTTGATCGAACGCAGATTGAACCGTTTTCGCTGAAATTTGGCTTTCCGGACGGAACTAACAGACTCATTGCAAGGCGAGGATGCTCCACTGGCGCAGAAATCGGGTTGCCGCATGATCAGTGGACCGGTCGTGCCCGGAGCACTCATCGTTGCCGGTTGATGGTGTGGATGCGGATCACCGAAATGAAGCTCGCGCCGAGCGGACGTTTGGTGAGCTCGTCGGGGCAATGAACTATCGAATCCAAAACTTGACCATGCCGTCACCGCGGTATGTGGTGCGGCTGTCGCGTCAATCAGACTGTGCTGTGAACCGTTACCATTACCCAATGCAGCCTGGCCACCACTGGTAATGCGATTCACGTTCCGCAGTGCCGTCTTCAGCAGAGGCGATGGTTTGGTCAGCTGCATTACGTTACCCGTGCGTGCACCGCCGCGTTGGCTATCTCCGCTAGTATTGAGCTCATCGAACAGCTCACTCAGTCCGGGCGAACAGGGAACGCAACGAATGCTCGGCTCGGAGGCCAGCTTCCGCGCCAAGCTATTCTCCTTCTCGATCGCTTGCCACTTTAACAGACATTCTCGGCTGTGGCTGTTCATGATGTGCTTGGGCAGGGCCGCGATGTAGTAGAACAGGGCGCCACAGTACGGGCAGATGTTGCTCTCACAGAACCGGATGCTGGCATCGGGCGATTTGACGATCCGCTCGAGGTCCCGCTCATGTTGCTTCAGCAGATGATGTTTCAGCGTGAACTCGAACAGATACTCATCGGCACAGAATGGGCAGTGAAAGTACTTCGAGGTGGTCAGCAGGATCTTCACGATGTTCTTTACCAGCACATTCAGATCGTGCTTGTGGCAGGATCCCGACCCGTTCGAACCGTGGTTGCTGCTTACAGAGTCCAGTTTCATCATCGTTGTTTGTTGATGCTGGACTTGTGCGATGGACACTGGTGGAAAACGCTCACACGTCGTTGCTGCTGGCACACGATTCCGTCGTCGCTGTTATCGGCTGCTGTTGTCGGGAGATCTTCGCATGCATCGGGCCAAATCCGTGTCAGAGGGTCACGCAGCAGGGGAGGCACGCACACAAACGGTTGGTGGTAGTAGATGCGTTTCACGATATCATCCAGAAGCCCGCGGTGGTCGGGGGAGAAAGTAGGGTGCACACAATCGAGAAACGAAAGCAACAAACCAACAAATCGATCAAAGTGTGCCACAAGATTGATGATGCTACGGTGCTGCTGGCTGGAAAATCACTGCAAAGCGGGGAAAACCGGAGGACACATAACGTTACGTGTGAAGGTCCTTCGAATAGCAGCACGTTTTGCCCCGAAGGACACACTCACTTACCGATTCGTCAGGCGAGTGCGCGGAGTTCTGCTTTCCTTTTCACGGTACACCACGAAAACGAGAGCGTCCTCAACCGACAAAACGGTGGCCAGCGGACGGAGACGAAGATTTAATTGAAATTAATCAAAGAAAATCACGGACCGTAGCGTGGAGTGGAACCGAAAAAAAAAGCGAACGCAAGGGGTGCGACACGGAGGACGACACGGCTTTTCCGCCGGACGCTTTTCTACACTCCTGCGCTTTTCAGGTCCTCCTGCTGCTGCTGCTGCTGCTGTTTTTGATGCACATAAAAATCATTTCACTGCAGCAGCGAGAAAGGTGAAGGTTGAAAACGCGCACCGGATTACGAGCCCCACCGTTCCCAAGCCGTCGATTTTCGGGATTCTATTGGGCTTTTACCGGAGTTTCCGCAACGGAACTATTAAAGTACAACGCAAAGGAAGCTATTTCATCTGGAATTTAAACAGTTTACAGCGAAAACTAAGTGAAAATTGCTTTTGAACGCGAGAAAATCAACGTAAAATCTGTTACGGTTCGTTAGGAACAAGTGCAAGGGAGGGAGAGAGACGGAGCGAGATAGAAAGAGAGAGAAGGCGTTTGTCAAAAGTGAGTATTCAACCGCTGTAGCTAAACGGCAAATTTGAAAATACAGTGACGAGCCAAAAAGTAAGAGCATTATTTGAAAAGTTAAAATTTTCTGAACAAGTTTTGCTTAGAATAACCATAAATAAAACAAACTTTCAATAATTTGATAACACAATTTGAACATGTTCGTCGTAAGAAATAAGTAGCAAATACTAGAAATGGTCTCTTGTGGATTCGTATGCCATTTGCGTCTTTATTTCGGGGAAAATATTTGAAACCGCCATGTTTAAAAGCAGAGACAGGATAATTAAAAGTTTACGGATTCCACAGAAAATAAACCAAAGTCGGGTTGTAATGAGTTTTGATTTTATTATTATATTCCTCCGTCTTTCTCTCTCTGAATCTCTCTATGCGACTTCCTTTGCGGAAGGCTCTACTACCGAAAGGCTTCTAATGAAGTGACGCGAAAAATGCGAAATTTCCTAAGGTTCCCCCATCGTGGGTGATGGGTGTACTAACTCGATTCGACTGCAATGGATATGATGCAGCGACAAATCTCTAACAGGCTCTAACTTCGCTAGACACGAAGACTGCACCTAGCAAGGATGCTATCTAATAAACGTACAAGAAGGTAAGATAAAATGTCTCATCTCTCATCGATAGCCGTGTATTGGTTCCCGGAACGGCAGAATACTAACCGTATCCTGTCGCGGTAAGTAACACTATACCTGTACTGCTGCTGCTGCTGCCATTTGTTCATCATTGGGTAGGGCAGCAGTTTGGGTGCGGATTTTGTAAATATGTCTTGGCGCAGAAAATATAGAATCTTTGTTCAATCAACAGCTTCAACTTCACATCCTCTACTTTGTGGCTTGGCCACATACTCCAACACTCACTCGCTCACTCACTCACATTAGTTTTAGGCTACGCTCTTTCACTTATCAACGGAAGTGTATGATGTAGACTGTTTAACAAAAATAAAGGTTTTTCAAAATGTAGATCCTCCATTCATCCTAGAGAAAGGGAGTAGGGATTGTGTGTGTGTGTGTGTGTGTGTGTGTCTGTGGTTCTGTGTCTTTCGTTCTAGGCTACCCAGGTTCACAACTTCCTGTAATCGTTTCCGTCATCCACTCCGCCACACCGTTCTCCTTTCCACGAATTGTGCTTATGCGATCCTTCATGCTGCCCTGCATTCTCTTCCTTCATGCCTCCATTCATGGCCCTGTCCATTCGCGCCTGCGTGTACTCGCGTTTTGTAAGTAATACTGATCACAGATTGTTACGTGCACTTCCGCCTATATATGCCAACCATTATTATGTACCATGCCACACAGGGAAGCTTCCCGCACATCATCTCACATGACAATCTCATTCATAGCGTTCCTCCTTTCGCCCTTTTTCGCTGGTGCCGGGAACAGGTGTTAGCCGTATTAAAACGGTATTCATAATTTCCTATCGTAATGGAATCGCTGCTAAGGATCGAAAACGTTGGGAGTAAAATAGTTGTTCTGGAGGTCCTACGGGATCTACTTTTGATTCGTTTCGCTGTGTCGACTGCTTTGAACAGCCTCGTGCTCCTCGCTTCAGTGCTCGCCCTTTCTTGCTACCCATAAATACGTTACATCTTGTCAAAGGACGAAGCGAGCAGAAGGTAAGAGAGGAGCGTAAGTGTGATAATGGGTAGTTAAGTAAATTGGAAAATTAAAAAGAATAGAACAAACAATCCCACAGCTATGCTGTATAAAAAAAAACGGGCACTATGCTCTCTTTTGCCGCCTATTCTGGCCTATTCATCAAGCTTAAGCCGGAATCGGTGCCTGTTCGTAGAAATCGGGCTCATCCTCGGCACCTTCGTTCGGTTGGCTTCCGTCCAGCTGCGGAGCGATACAGAAAAGGAAAAGAGAGAGAGAATGCACTTTAGTTTAGTACATGCCGAACTGATTAGCCAGGGAGTGAGTAATTACCGCACGCAGCTCGAGTGGCGTGAAGATCTTCTCCAGCATGTGGCGCGTCGGTACCATCATAATCAGGAAGAAGGGCAACGCCAGTGAGAAGGGTGAGGACTTTACGGCCCACAGCATCGACAGGGCGAGCACCTGCACCAGCGTGAACAGATGCATCTTCCACGTTGGCACACGGCGCACAAACGGTACCTGCGGGTAGTGCTTCACTGGTACCAGATACAGCCGCAATCTGGAAGAAGCGTGAAAGAAGAGGAATAAGTCAGTAACGCAAAGATCAAAAGGGGGGGGGGGGGCTTGGTTTGTTTCGGGTTCCATACCGCTCGAAGAACTGGACACCGCTCATGGAAGCGATACCCATGTACAGGAACACACCGAACAGGACCGAGATCGGGATGAGCCGCAGGATCGGAGCCATCGTTACCGATAGACCGACCAGCAGCGATACGAACAGACCGGACAAGCGCTGCTCCTTCACATCGGTGATGTGTGGTGCCTCTCCGGGTGCGTGTGTCCTGTGGAAATAGAGCAACAAGGGAATAGAGCCAGTCATTAGATGGTGACCATAGGTAGCTGGGGCTTCAGAACTCACCGTGACATAATGGTAACAGCGGAGACGTGCGTTACCGAGCGTACGGTCGCAGCACAGTGCCACGGCATCCCGAACAGACCGCAGAGCGTGTTGAGGAAGCACAGCAGCACGATATCGAGATGAAGTCCGGAACCCTTCTTCAGCCCACGCTCCGGTTTGTCGACGATCAGCTCCGAGATGTGCGTCTCCATGAAGATCAGAATGTAGACGAGCAGCGCGGGCACACCGGCAGCGAACGGTACCCACCCGGGTACACCACCGATCGGGATAAGCCAACCGCGCTGGGTTGTATCGCTCGGTGACAGACCCTCCGGTACGCTCAGCTTCTCCGTGTACACCTGCGGGATCGAGTAGTCGAACAGTACGAACAGTGCGATCGAAATCGGCACACCGAAGTCACCGAGCGCACGCCGGGCATTGCGGCCCAGGATGCGCGAGTTCCGGAACAGCTTCAGATAGTAGGCCAACCCGAACGTACCGAGCGTCAGGATGGTACAGAAGAGGGCTGTATTGGGTTGATTTTTCGGACCGATCGCATCGAACGGTGGCACCAATCCCGACGACAACGACGACGACGACGACGACAAGTTACCGAGTGCTGGCTGTACGATCGCGGTCACATTGGCCAACGTTACGTTGACCGCCGTAGTGAGGCTCTCGGCCAACAGATCGGTTGTCGCTTCCGTCGTGTCGTTGCCCTCGCTGGCAGCGTATGGTGCTGCTGGGTGCGGCATCGGTAGCGTGATGTTCTGGTAGTTGTACTCCGCCAGCAGCGGATGGCGACCGTACACGTAAATCAGCTTCATGATCGTCTCGACGATGAAGATCAGTGAGATGAGCGCCGAGAAGATTTCCTGCGTAAAGCGCGTAAACAACCGGACGTACACGCTACCCTCGAAGGCGGACACGATCAGGGCGATGATGGCGAGCCAACAACCGACGTACACGCGCACCGTGAGGAAGCTGAAGTTGTTCGAGCGGCAGAACTGATTCAGGGCCTCATCGAACAGTAGCAACGGTCCGGTAGTGCCGACAATGACCAGCGGTTGACCGGCGAGCGCATGGAACACGATGCCCGTCATCGAGGCCGCGACGAGCGTCTCCGAGATGCCGATCAGGTTGTGCGTCTTGTCCGACGATAGCCCACCGAACGTGATGGCCGTCGAGAGGGCGGCAAAGTACATGAAGATCGTGGCCGCGAACGTCTCCGAGTTGAGCCCGTCCAGGATGTCGCTCTTGTACATCGGATAGCGGCGCTTGATGTCGTTGATCAGGCCACCCCACAGCCGGTTCGTCTTTTCCAGTGGGTTCTTTTTCGGTTTTTTGCCATCACCCGGATCACCGGCAGCGCCACCACTGGCCGCTGCCTCCAGGAGTTTCTTCTCCTCTTCGCTCGTCAGCAACGCACCGGGTTGCTGCTTGCTTCGGTTCCGTTCGTCCAGTGCTTTCTTCTTGCGCAACCGGATCATGTCACTCTTCGCTTTTAGCTCTTCGAACGGGAGCAGCGCTTGGCGTTCCCATTTGCCCGGTGGCAGCACGATCGAA